>NC_056737.1:957708262-957855762 GCF_019279795.1 Protopterus annectens
TTCTATTTACAGTGTGCCACTTTGAGACTGTATGTGTACACATGTTTGTGTGCGTGTGGGTGGGTGTTGTGTGTGTGCACTTACTGAATCAGTTGTTAAAAGTAAGTGATACATTCATAGGATCCTTTTTAGTTCAAGTCAGTCCAATGGAAGCCTAATGTACAGATGTGTATTTTTTTTTTTTTTTTAATATGTACGATGTGCAGCAGGTAAAGGTGATAAAGGATAATGAGGGAAATGTACTCACAAGCAAGGAGAGTGTGTTGAGCAGATGGAAAGAGTACTTTGAGGGGTTGATGAATGAAGAGAATGAGAGGGAGAGAAGGTTGGATGATGTGCGGATAGTGATTCATGAAGTGCAGTGGATTAGCAAGGAGGAAGTAAGGATAGCTATGAAGAGGATGAAGAACGGAAAGGCTGTTGGTCCAGATGACCTACCTGTGGAAGCATGGAGGTTTTTAGGTGAAATGGCAGTGGAGGTTTTAACTAGATTGTTTAATGAAATCTTGGAAAGTGACAGGATGCCTGAGGAATGGAGAAAAAGTGTTTTGGTACTGATTTTTAAGAATAAGGGTGATGTGCAGAGCTGTAGTAATTACAGAGGGATTAAACTGATTAGTCACAGCATGAAGTTATGGGAAAGAGGAATGAAAGCTAGGTTAAAAAGAGAGGTGATGATTAGTGATCAGCAGTATGGTTTCATGCCAGGAAAGAGCACTACAGATGCGATATTTGCTCTGAGATTGTTGATGGAGAAGTACAGAGAAAGTCAGAAAGAGTTGCATTGTGTCTTTGTGGATTTAGAGAAAGCATATGACAGGGTGCCCAGAAAGGAGTTGTGGTATTGTATGAGGAAGTCAGGAGTGTCAGAGAAGTATGTAAGAGTGGTACAGGATATGTACGAGGGTAGTGTGACAGAGATGAGGTCTGCGGTGGGAGTGATGGATGCGTTTAAGGTGGAGGTGGGATTACATCAAGGATCAGCTCTGAGCCCTTTCTTATTTCCAATGGTGATGGGCAGGTTGACAGACGAGATCAGACAGGAGTCCCCGTAGACTATGATGTTTGCAGATGACATTTTGATCTGTAGTGGCAGTAGGGAACAGGTGGAGGAGACCCTGGAGAGGTGGAGATATGCTCTAGAGAGAAGAGGAATGAAGGTCAGCAGGACTAAGACAGAATATATGTGTGTGAATGAGAGGGAGGATAGAGGAATGGTGAGGATGCAGGGAGTAGAGGTGGTGAAGGTGGATGAGTTGAAGTACTTGGGATCAATGATTCAGAATAATGGTGAGTGTGGAAGAGAGGTGAAGAAGAGAGTACAGGCAGGATGGAGTGGGTGGAGAAGAGTGTCGGGAGTTATTTGTGACAGGCGAGTACCAGTAAGAGTGAAAGGGAAGGTCTACAAAAGGGTAG
This sequence comes from Protopterus annectens, assembly GCF_019279795.1. NCBI lineage: Eukaryota > Metazoa > Chordata > Ceratodontiformes > Protopteridae > Protopterus > Protopterus annectens. The sequence goes on from NC_056737.1 coordinate 957,709,679, forward strand.
TGAGACCAGCTATGTTATATGGGTTGGAGACAGTGGCATTGACAAAAAGGCAGGAATCAGAGCTTGACATGGCAGAGTTGAAGATGTTAAGATTTGCACTGGTTGTGATGAGGATGGACAGGGTTAGGAATAAGTATATTAGAGGGTCAGCCCAGGTTGGAAGGTTTGGAGACAAAGCCAGAGAGGCAAGATTACTTTGGTTCGGACATGTGCTGAGGAGGGATGCAGAGTATATTGAGAAAAAGATGCTAAGGATGAAGCTGCCAGGTAACAGGAAAAGAGGAAGGCCTAAGATAAGATTTATGGATGTGGTGAGAGAGGACATGCAGGTGGTTGGTGTGACAGAGCAAGATGCAGAGGACAGGAAGAAATGGAAACAGATGATCCACTGTGACAACCTCTAATGGGAGCAGCTGAAAGAAGAAAAAGATGTACAATAGCAATTTATTAAAAAATCCAATTGTAGTTTCCCTTGCTATTCATTTGATTCTTCTTGCGGTAAGCCAGGCTTCTTTGATTTTTGAGTAATAAAAAGTATCACTGAAAAAACATAAGGAGAAAAAAGTGTTTTTTTTTGTATTCTTATTTTTTTGAAGGAGGGCAACGCCTATGCACCATTTGGTGGGGAGATTTCACCACACCACACCACCTAATTTTCATATACCATCATAATAGGTTTCTGTTGACTTACTCCTCACAAGTCAGTGCAGTTGTGACAAAAAAAAAAAATTACCATACATACTTGAACCAAAGCTGACAATAAATGTATCTCATAGGAGTGTAAGTTTGCCTACATTTCTAATAGCACATATTGTAAAATACATTTGGACTCTAACAGTGTATTGAAGAATGAATGAAACTATTTATTTATTTATGGATTATGCAAATATTTATTTCTGTATTTATGACTTTGTTAACCAGGGTAGAACATTGATCTAGAGGGACCCCTTTCAGACCTGGGTATATATAATACACAGAAGTAAACTGCAAGAGCAGAAAGGTATCAGAATGATGCTACATAATGGCAAGGTACAAATACAAGTAGTATCTCAGTAATGGTAGAAGTACAATTTCACTGCTGTAGTATTTGCACTTGACTGCAGACTACAGATAGGCAATAAAGTTATACTTGAAGGATTCATCTGTAGTAATGTTACCAGTGTTAATAGGGTGTTTATTCTAGATCCTTAACCCTGATTCTATCACTTAATACACAAACTGACACACAACAGATATAAAACATCTATCCTTTACTCATCTCAGCCCAAAACCTAACTCACATACACATGTGGAAACACTCTCACCCTTCCAACCCAACTTACCTGTCTCAACATTATGCACCATCAACATGTTCACCACTTATGGTGCTCCATACTGACCAAGGGAACAATATTATGTATAAAGATCTACAATGGGAATTATTTAATTATATTGCACACCTGGAAGTTCTGCAGTAGACATACTTGGGTTGTCTTCCAAGTCGGTCACAACATCAACATTGATGATTCTGTGTGAACCCTGTGCTGAACTGTCTGGATCTCTGACATTGGACAGAGACTTCTGTGTTTCAGTCAGTGGGGGACTCAATGGCAGGACCACCTCTATAGCTACACATTTACAGGCAATCGCAGCTGCATAATATCTGATCATTGTGATCATTTCACTTATGTCTTCTTTTGGTATAGGTACATTCATGGCCTCCAACTGCATTCGCATTGTTGACCACCTGCTCCCAGATGTAGTTATGGGAGGACTTGTGCTACTAAGAGAAATGACCCATGGTGATTTAATGCCTGAGTGATTATTTCATTCCTAACATCACTGTACAGTGAATTACGGGGTGCAGAAGTCTCAGGCAGCATAGATTTGTATGAGAAAAAACATAAAAGGAAAAAAATGCATAAGTAACCAAAATAAATGATTGTTGAAACAAATATCGATTAATGTGTCCATCTATCATGCACAAAGTACATTAAAAAGTAATGTTCCATATGAGTACACACAACTTAATACAGATCCAACCCCTAACTGCCAAACAAAGAAATGAATTTATAAAAAATTGCTGAGAGGACAAACATTTCTGCAACTCTATATTGCACTACAGCATTAACAAAAATAATGTGCATCTTTAAAAAAAATGCATAGTACTTTAGTGTGGTATCCACTTCCGTGGAGGAATAATGCAAAAAAAAAATTACCTTGCTAATAAGTAATATAACCATCTTCAGCACTAAGTGCTCAGCTTCCCAGATTAAACTTCCCATTAAATGTCAGGTAACATTATTTAGAAGCATTTTAATGGTCATGAAATAACCATTATACATGGCTATGTCAACGGCTACTGGGAAAAATGCAAACACTAAATCAATAGATGTATTGTGATATGCAGCAAATCAGTAAGATTAATATACATCAAGCTGTAAACGACAGCAACATACCTGTGCAGCAAGTCAGTTGTTAAACTAGAAACACGTTTTAAACAAATAGCAATATTGAACTCACTTGACCCAGTCTCCCCTTCTATGATATAATGTTCCTTATCTACATGATTACCATTATATAGTACAGATTCAGTGCTCTCTCAGCCTTGTGATTATACAAACGAGGTGTGTACTCATTAGCAGTCATAAATTCCACAATCTGCATTAAGTGCAGAGCAAGTAAGCATGGCTTAAGGACCTACATGATTGTTTGTATGTGCCCTAACAGTGCATGGACAATCATTGAGAAGTGTTACCTTGCAGGTGTGAAGGATTATTTTGACTGTAGAAACAATCAGAGTTCACAGTCATTCCTCTTTGGTATACACTTACCAAGGGTGTGTCAGGGAAAAGAGATGTATAAGAAATTTAATGTCAGATGCCTTCTGTAGTGCAAATAAGCCTGTTGTTGTGGTCTGGTCATCAACACTCTGGTTAGTACTCAGTTAATAAATTCTAACTGTCAGCTATCTATCTGTGTGGCACAAAGTGTAAGTGAAGTATGCTTAGAAAATAAAGGCACATAATGAAGTGTTCAAATGTAGTTTACAGATATTTTTTATAACTGAATTCAGAATAAATATTGACACACAAGGTTTTATATGAAATGAACAGCTTAACATATGTGATACATGTTAAAAATCTTACCTGTAGTCCACGACAATTGATTTTAAAAAGGTGTCATTGTAAACTCATCTCATCTCATTAGTCATAACAATATGTGCCATGTATGCTTTTACCTATGACATTTTGTAGAATGTTGTAACAGAAAAACAGTAACATGAGTAATGTAGATATATGTGTCACATATATTGGAGAACTTATCCATATCTCAAAATTATTCATCACGACAATTATACAATGTATTGGAAACTTTGATGTCATGAGTTATTGTATATACTGTGCCAATAATGACCTCCTGTCAGTCTGTGTTTGTCCCTTTTCACAGCAATTGCTATTACATGATATCCTGATGATGTGTAACCAAAATGCTAATTCTGATGTTGCAAGCAGATGTGAAAAGAATGAATATGTAATGCTAAGACTATAACTGCTGAGTTCCATGACACATATATCCAATACAATGTAAATTTTTAATGCCTTTTGCATTTCAGCTCCATTCAGCAACTAGCAAACACGGTTAATGGATGAAGGAAAAAAGTGAAACCTTTAATTTCGGAAGTCTTCTGTAGTGCAAACAAGCTTGGGGCTGGTATGCATCAGTAAGCACTCTGACTAGTACTTAGTGAATAAATTCCACTTGTCAGTTATCTATATCTGTGGCACAAGGTATAAGTAAAGTTACTTTGGAGAATAATACATGTGATGTAGGGTTTAAATCCAGTCAACTGATGATATTTTACAGAGAGGGGGCATGAATGCATATTGTGCTGCTGTTTAAAACTCCACTATTCTAGGTATTGCTAACAACATGCTAGCTGTTGTCTGTTCCCTTTTCACATTATTTGACATTACCTAAAGTGCTGATAATATATACTAGAAAATAAAGTTCTGATGTGGCAAGGAGATCTGACAAGGTTGAATGTGTCAGAGTAATGCACTTCTTGGTCTGATCACTGCAAGGTATAACATTTGATTGAATTAATTTTACTTTCTGTTTTTTTTTTCTCTGCCAGTTTTTTATTGTTTTTATTTTTATAATTTCTTTTGCTTTTGTGCTCCAGTTGGCAGTGGGACAACACAGTTCACTTCCTAAGGAAAACAGTACACATTTTAATTTAAGCTGCCTTGTGTAGTGCACATAAGACTGGCACCAATGTGTCAGTTAGCACTCTGGCGAGTACTCATTGAAGAAAATGTATGCATCAGTTAACTTTCCCTGTGACAGAAAGTGTAAGTACAGTGACCTTAGAGAGAGAAGATGGTTGATACAGGATTAAATCCAATTTCCAGATGATTCTACATAGGTGTGTCAGAGTGCCATTTGTCATAACATTTTGATTAGTGATGTAACAATAAATATAAATGTGTACTATAGCTATATTTATTGCAACAAATGTATCATTAATGCTTGTTATAAAAGCCCAGTATAACGTGTATGAGTTATGTTAAACATGATAATTCATCTATTTACAACCCATTTTTCTATTATTGCACATGGGGTCTATGTGTCACCAATGTTCGCAATGCCAGATGTCTATCCCTGCCGTAGTTGCTTTTTCATACCACGCATACAGACCTAAACTCATACCTATGGCCAGTTTAGAATGTCCAGTCCACCTACTGCAAGTCTTTGCAATGTGGAAGGATACCAGAGCACCTAGAGAAAACCCATATGAATATAGGGAAGAAGTGCAGACAGATGTTATTTAATTTAGAATATGCTTGTATATGTATGATTTACACAATAATTGTGTTATATTTATTATCAGTTGTTACATATAAGTATGTGTTGAGGACAATATGTCTTGTCAAGTATGTATGTAACATAACCCACCATGTTTTACTCAGATCATGCAAATCCATGCGTCTGACATGTATTTGCAAACACAAATACTGTTTTTTACATAGAAACACAGTTCCATGACTAATTAAAGTTAAACACTTGCAGGCATCTCTAAGTATTACTCTACTCATTCTTATTATACCTGTAATTACCACAGTAAAATGCAAGCTCTACTGTAGCACTGACAATGAGCAAAGTTTAACATCTTATCCTTTTTTCTGTGTTCAGTTCCCAGCTGATGCTACTTAATCTTACTAGTGTAAGCCCCAGCAGCCCTATATGTCACAAGCAATATCATTTGTCCTCCAACCATGATTATAAGAAATGCCATGTCACATTTCAGTGTTTAATATTGGAACATGTGTCAATAGTTTGAACATCTCACATGGTCAAATCTCATAGCTATATTTAACACCTTTTTTTGCTTTTTTCATGTATTCAGTATCAATCAATTTGTCTGCCAAGACATTTCTGTGCTTTCAATTGCACAAATGCAACAGACAAGGCTGTGCATTTTTAGGGGTATTATACTGGATATCAGTATAAGGCTGTGGAATGGAATAGCTTGGCCAAGGCTGTATCCAGTGCAACTGGCATTCCACGCACTGCAGAACAATGCCATCACCACTGCAGTGACATAACGAGTCACAATCAGTGAGCACAGTGGTGTAAGGGTCACTAGAGTAATGCAACAGACGGCAACAACACACAGTACTTTACCAAGAGTTGTGTATTTCCATTTCCCCTAAGGTACAGGTGCTGGTCAATGCCAGGCTTGTACAACTGAGTGATGATACAGAAGGGGAAAGAGATGTATATGGGGGAGGAGGAGGGAGAGGAAGGGAACTAGTAGATTATGGCAAAAGAAGGACAACCTGTATCTCACAATATGTAGGCAGCAGGTACATATAAAATAATGTTCTAACAGCAGTTTGCATAGGTCTGAAATAGAACCTCAAAATTATGCAAAAATCAGTGTAGAGATACTAGCATTATCTAATAATGCCACAAAGGAAGTCCTACTTTATGAAGTTTAAATTACACAATTGAAGGGACAGTAATAACTTACTGAAGCATAAGTGGAAAACAGAGACAAAGAGAGAGATGAAGCGAGAAATAAAAGTTTTGTTTATGGTACATTTAGGATCACCTTTATGGTATGTTACTCTTAGGTATTTCTTCATTATTACACTGTCATGCCCTGTAAAATAAAATGCTTGTTATAGGGACCAAGAAGGGGTAGGAGCACAGAAACAAGATTAAGATATGAGCAGGATAAGGGGGGGTTAATAAGTGTCCCTATTGGGGATGGAATGTTTTTGCAAATGCTTTCTTTCTTCACTATTTAAATGCTGTGTCAATGAAATGTTGTAACTGGTGAGAAATTCAGACATTTGCAGGTAAACATACAATAGCAATACAAAATGTCATGAAATAATAATTTTGCATACCGTTGTAATTTAACCCATTACACTATGCAAAAACATCAGACTAGAGACAGGAGAATTATTTCAAAATGCAGCATAGAAACATCTAATGTGCTACATCTAGCAGCCTAAGTAGTGCCTTTACTCTGTATTCCTATAGCACAGCAGATTTAAGCACATTTGTGTGAAGTGAATATTGCTAGTCCAGCTGAAATTAAAATCTCCAGCTTTTGCCATAGGACATTAAATGCCATTCACTGTCACTCAGCATTATTGCATGATGCCTATCCCCACTTAAATGCTGAGGACAAAATGTGAAGCATTTCCGATGGGCCATTTCATACCATATATTTTGTGTATGATTCTATTTTTTGGCCAGATTAAATGTGAAAAATGTGTTGCTAGGACCGTGGTTGAAATGAACGGCACAAACAGAGGGTATGAAATGGGGGAAAATACAGGAATTTGCAGGATGGTGGTTGGAGAACACCATAGCTATCCACTTCTTCAGAACACAAATGAAGTATTGTACACACAATTTAATGACTTTGGAGAGTCATCACACAAGGAATAGGTGACAGCAACAGAATAATGTTGTATAGTCAATTGGAGCAAATCAAGTATGTCAAGATGACACACAGGTGAAGTGGAGACCTATATATGGGGTCGGTTTTTCATTCTTTTTTTTTCTTTCTTTTTTTGAGAAAAAATTATGTTGGGAAAGGTGCTTAGGAATGAGAGGGTCAGGTAGGTAGGATAGGTTAGGTAGCGATCACAGACATAAAGGACATACAAGACAGACAGAGATAGTGATGGACACAAAAGGGGAACTTGGATGTGCATCCACATGCAGCTTGAAAACAGTGACAATCTAGTCCTCACTCTCAGAATTGTGATCATTGTATCCTGCATCAGTTGCCTACGTCAATGGTGGACATCATTGTTCTGTCAATATGACACAGAACCTTTCAATCCTGCCAATTCAGGCACTGAATTACCTCTTCATAATGCTCTCCACCAGTCCTGTCAGTTCCTGACTGGTGACAAAGTCAATATCTCCAGTACTATTGCTCCAAGAGGGTACCAGAGCACTAGTACTTGTGGCAGACCTACTTGACACAGGTGTAGAAGGTAGGGCAGGAGTTGGGAGGCAATGCCAACAGGTGGCAATGCAGATGTGCACCTCATCCACATCTAGATATGATGGGAAGTCATCAATGTGTCATAAAATCAATTGATCACAATTATGTGATATGACAAATAGAAGCATGTATTTGACTGCCATATTAGATATATGCCTTCAGAGTTAATAACAGCATTTGCAAAAATGAATTGTTATAGTCATCTAATATTGCAGTCAATATCTTTTAAATACTACCCTGAAGAAAGTCTAATATGTGTTTCTGAGTATTAAACTTGCATATAATTAAGCTGATGTACTCATTGCCGAATGCAATCAAAGAGTTCATGGAGTAGGCGTGTATGTTTCATACAAAAATAAAGGTGTGCCTGCTCAAGACATAAAGTGATGAGTATCTCTCTCCTGATGACCTCACAATTTTCTGCTATGTCAGCTGCAACTGTACATTACAGAAAATAAAAACAAATACATGAAAGCATAATGAATGAATAAATGCATTGGCTGGCAGATTTGTGCTGGAATACTGTCAATGTTTGAATCCAAATGCATGCCAAAGCATTTATGAATGTTTTGTATGACTCCTGTCGGTGTAAGCATTGGTGACACGTCCTCTTAACACACAGTTATCCTGTTACTTTATTAATCACTATGTACAGTCAGGCTAATCTTCTGTTGAACAGGCTGAAGAGTTGAATGTACATCATGTAGAGCTTTCCAATTTCAGTTACTGTTGGGAATCATTCCTCATTGGATCATTTAGTATAACTCGGATTGTAATGTATACCTGATGCAATGTTAAAATTGTCATTACTGCGATGAAGCCTGATGCCTACATTCTCCCATGCTTCATTGTTTTGTGACTGTACCTTCAAACCAGTAAAATTAACATTGGTCATACCTCAGTCAAGGTTATACCTGCTGACCCCTGGGATTTTACCATTGTCATGAGGGCAATGAAGACTAATAGATTAATTTATTCTCCTTTGCTTCAATCTATTGTCATGTATATATATATATATATATATATATATATATATATATATATATATATATATATATATATATATATATATATATATATATATATATATATATATATATATATGTACATATTTTTTTTGTACATTATTTATTTTTTAATTCATTGATTTATTGATTGATTTTTTTAAACACCTTTATTGAATCATTGCCACTCTGTGAAGGAGTTCCTAAACAATACTTAGGTCTGTAACTTTTGTGCTGGAATACTGTCAATGTTTGAATCCAAATGCATGCCAAAGCATTTATGAATGTTTTGTATGACTCCTGTCGGTGTAAGCATTGGTGACACGTCCTCTTAACACACAGTTATCCTGTTACTTTATTAATGTACTTGCTCCCTATTGGTAACACTGTGTCTTACAGATCTTGTCAGAATAATTATAATACATACATACATACATGCAAATGTTTCAAGCATGAGCATTAAAGCCCTTCTAGCTTGCCAATATGCCAAAACACTTGTTCCCATAATAAATGTCCAGGCTGTTCTTAAAAATATCTAAACTAGTACTTGCTTTAATGTAATTTGGTAGTCTGTTCCAAGCATCAGCTACTCTGTCAGAGAACCAATTAGTACACTTCTCATTCCTATAGAATCTTCTACATAGGTTATCTGACAATTCTCTAGTACTTTTTTGATAACCCCAAACATTCCCAGAGGTAGTTGTCCCTAAATAACCTATATACCTGAATAAGATCTCCTCTTAAATATCTGTAAGAGACACTGTACAAGTTCAGATATTTTTGTCTTTCATAATAACTTAGATTTTCAAATCTATGGATGCCCTTCGTATATTTCTGATGTACTCTAAACAGTGTATTCATGCTTGTTTTCCTATAGGGTTTCCATATTGTTATTTCATAGTCAAGTTTGGGTCTAATGTAACTAACAAACAATGGCTTCATTATGTTTGATTTCCTAGACTTTTTTAAACTTTTTATACAACCTGTAGTACTATAAATTTATAATGATAAACTGAAGAGCAACATGAAACAAATAGCTGAAGAAATGAGCCATAAACCTTGATCTTAGCATATCTGCATATGCATTCCTGTCACAATCTGTCCACCTTTTGCCAACAATTCTGTGTCATCAAATAAACCTCCCTGATTCATAAGCCATGTTTCTACCAGCAGCAACATGCTTTGTCCACGTGTTTTATAATACACTTCAGTCATACATAGCAGCACTGAAGAACTCCAACTGTCATGAAAAATGTGTAAATCATGAAACTTGCCCATAACACATCTCTGTTCTGTATTCCATCATATTCAGAAATGGTTGTATGTGTAGACTCTATATTTCCACTTTGGTCAGCATGGAGCACCATAAGCTATCAATTCCCATTCGAAGCTCAATATTTAAAGATATGATTACTTGTTCACTAATATTTTGTCAAAAGCTGTGCAAATGAGGTTACCAGTGATGAGTTTCATGGAGAGTTAGAAACTTCAACAAAATTTATGTGAGTAATCTGTACAACTTCTGCATGTGTTAACTAAATTTTGAAACCAAGGCATCTGGATTCCACAGTGATGTTGATTCAAATAATTCAGTCTGTTAATGTATGCCTACACTGCAATGGTTAACACTTGCAACTTTGGTACAATAGTATGTGACCTTTTCATATGTAATCCATCATTGTTGTTCAGAAGTACACTGTCATATTTTGGAAGTGTCTGTTTGTATTTTCAATGCACACTGTGCAAACATGAGACAAGACAACTGACACTGACAAAATGCATGTTTACTATCTGCATGCAATCATTCTGGATGAGCTCTCATGAATGCCTGCTTGACAATGTGAGTCATTGCATTCAGTCACATTACCTCCAGCTAATACTGTGTTCTTTAGATGGGGAACTAAATATGTGGGAGGTTCATATCTCACAGCAGTGAAAGTGTGTGTGTGTGACTTCAAAGTCAGGTACATATAGCTTCCTGATCAGACATGTATCGATTTTCACTCAGGGGAAGAATTTAACCTGGATGATAACTCCCCCATGCCTTTATCACACAAACATGTTCTCTGCAACACATTGCTGAAGTCATCCTTCTTTCATAAGTTCAGTCTGTCACTGTAAAAAGCAGACTTTTCCTGTAGTGCTTGCAGCTAATACTCTTTTCTTGAGATTGTGAAACAAAATAAGTAGGAGGTTCAAATCTTGCAGTGGTGAACTTGTGTGTGATTTCAGTGCCAGTTATGTATATTTCCCACAGGCATGTTATATATATTCCTACTTAGGAGAAGAATTTAACCCAGTTGAAGACTCCCCTATCCCTTTATCCCACTTTAACCACAAGCATGTTCTCTGCAATATATTGTTGTGGTCATCCTTTCATAAGTGCAGTCTGTCATTATAAAAGTCAGACTTCTGTGAGGCTAATACTATGTTCTCTAGATAGGTAGGGGTTTCAAATCCAATACTGGTTAACTAGAGTGACTCTGTGTACTGTCATATACAAGTGCCTCCATGACAAAACCTGTTATGTAAGTTCCACTAAGGAGATATACTTTCACTGTCTGAGGGCTACCCTGTAAATTTCTATTACTTCTGTGAAATACCCAGCCATAGAAACACAATTGTGACATCATGGTTTCAAAAATGAACTACAACACAGTTTTAATATGCCTTATACTGTGGTGATGGCTATTGATAGTGTGTTCTCTAGATTGTATAATTAGATATCTAGGAAGTTTGAATCCAGCAATGACTGACTACTGTGATTGTGTGTTTATCTGTCATGCTAGGTAGACAAGGTTTCTAATGCATATGGCATATGTTGCTGTGCATTTTTACTGTGCTCTTCAATCACCTTCTTATCTTTTTTTGAAGAACATCGCCATATTAAATAATGGTGATGCCACACATTCAACGTGCACTATCACAATTGTAAACCAATGTCTCATGTGATGAGTGATTCAGACAGCGTTCTATACTTTGTGATCTTAGGTAGCCAGTTCAAATCCAGCCTTTAGTCTTTAGACTCACTTGTGTCAATATAACTGTGAATGTGCATATAGGTAACAATGTTGTTACCCAGCATCTGCTGTATACATGTGTAGCTGGGAATTCCTATTATAAGAATTTCTGCTAATTTTTCACATAGAAATACTTTATTGAATAATGCTGGTACCATCGAATGACAATTGGAATTTCCATGAGAACTAAGATTTTTCCTGTAATGTGAGAACATTGATGGTCTGCCTGTTGTTGCCTTAGTAAGGCATGTGTTTGAATATGTCATTATCCACAAATTGTGTATGATTGCCATTCCCCCATCACAGTGATAACATATGCATCATGTGGGTTTGAGTATATATAGCATCAGGCAATGTTGTCTGAGAAGCACGCTTACAGCAACAGTCTTTTAAAGATATTACAGGTGCAATAAAATTATGTCATGGCTTCATATATCAAAATATCTCATAGTGGAGTGTTCATTCTTCCCAATGTCATGTAGCTTTTGTCATCACATAGTTGGGTGTTCAAAACTCATATTGGGTGACTGTAAACATTGTGTTTGCTTATGCTGTTATGCATATAATGTGTACAATTACAGAGGATGATGCTTCTCCCAATCCTTTTAACTCAAATTATTTAAAACACAATCATATGATGTAGTGACTTCACACAGGTGGAGACTCAGATATGTGCTAAGACTTCCACTGTGGTGCATGTGAGCCATACACGGCATTAGTTAGTGGACCTGCATAAGTTACTGTTCAATTCCAGCACATGGTAACATTATATAAGTGTACAGACATTGCACAAACAACACAGCATGAAGTTACTATTCCTACGTTTTGCTTTGGAGAAAAAAATTATATTAAATCATAAACTCATTTTGTAATTTCCTGGCAGTGAAACAGTTACTCTATGAATATTGCTGTGTGAGTGTCTCTGTGGTACATGCATTGAGTAATGACTTCTATTGCATATCTTCACAGACAGAGTATGGTTGTATTATGCTGGTGTGAACAAAACAACAGAAACAGCTTCCTTGGCCAAGAAACATTGATAATGCACTGTTTCTAGTTGTGAGAACATTAAAATAGTTGGCTCCTTGTCATCATTCTGACATAATATTATTGCACAAATTACACTAAGGAGGGAGAAAAGGATAGATAGAGGGACCGAGCTAGGAAAGATGTGCAGCAGGTAAAGGTGATAAAGGATAATGAGGGAAACATACTCACAAGTGAGGAGAGTGTGTTGAGCAGATGGAAAGAGTACTTTGAGGGGCTGATGAATGAAGAGAATGAGAGAGAGAGAGAGAGAGAGAGAAGGCTGGATGATGTGGGTATGGTGAATCAGGAAGTGCAACAGATTAGCAAGGAGGATCTAAGGATAACTATAAAGAGGATGAAGAATGGAAAGGCTGTAGTTTCAGATGACATACCTGTGGAAGCTTGGAGGTGTTTAGGAGAAATGGCAGTGGAATTTTTAACCAGATTGTTTAATGAAATCTTGGAAAGTGAGATGATGCCTGAGGAGTGAAGAAAAAGAGTTTTGTTACCAATTTTTAAGAATAAGGGTGATGTGCAGAGCTGTAGTAACTACAGAGGGATAAAATTGATCAGTCACAGTATGAAATTATGGGAAAGAGCAGTAGAAGCTAGGTTAAGAAGGGATGTGATGATTATTGATCATCAGTATGGTTTCATGCCAGGAAAGAGCACTACAGATGCAATGTTTGCTCTAAGAGTATTGATGGAGAAGTACAGAGAAGGGCAGAAGGAGTTACATTGTGTGTTTGTGGACTTAGAGAAAGCATATGACAGGGTGCCTAGAGAGGAGTTGTGGTATTGTATGAGGAAGTCGGGAGTGGCAGAGAAGTATGTAAGAGTGGTACAGGACATATACAAGAGTAGTGTGACAGTGGTGAGATCTGCAGTGGGAGTGACAGATGCGTTTAAGGTGGAGGTGGGATTACATCAAGGATCAGCTCTGATCCCTTTCTTATTTGCAGTGGTGATGGACAGGTTGACAGACGAGATCAGACAGGAGTCTCCATGGACTATGATGCTTGCAGATGACATTGTGATATGTAGTGAGAGTAGGGAACAGGTTGAGGAGACCCTGTAGAGGTGGAGATATGCTCTAGAGAGAAGATGAATGAAGGTCAGCAGGACTAAGACAGAATATATGTGTGTGTGAATGAGAGGGAGGATAGGGGAATGGTGAGGATGCAGGGAGTAGAGTTGGCAAAGGTGGATACGTTTAAATACCTGGGATCAACAGTCCAAAGTAATGGTGAGTGTGGAAGAGAGGTGAAGAAGAGAGTAGAGGCAGGGTGGACAGGATCATGAAGAGTGCCAGGTGTGATTTGTGACAGCCGAGTACCAGAAAGAGTGAAAGGGAAGGTCGACAAGAGGGTAGTGAGACCAGCTATGTTATATGGGTTGGAGACAGTGGCATTGATAAAAAGACAGGAGTCAGAGCTGGATGTGACAGAGTTAAAAATGTTAAGATTTGCACTGGGTGTGATGAGGGTAGACAGGATTAGGAATAAGTATATTAGAGGGTCAGCCCAGGTTGGACAGTTTGGAGACAAAGCCAGAAAGGCGAGATTGCATTGGTTTGGACATGTGCTGAGGAAGGATGCTGGGTGTTATGGGAAAAGGATGCTAAGAAGGAAGCTGCCAGGTACGAGGAAAAGTGGAAGGCCCAAGATAAGGTTTATGGATGCGTTGAGAGAGGACATGCAGGTGGTTGGTGTGATAGAGCAAGATGCAGCGGACAGGAAGAAATGGAAACAGATGATCCACTGTGACGACTCCTAATGGGAACAGCTGAAATAAAAAGAAAAAAAAAAGAAGTCCTTTCTTACATCACACATTCATTTCAGTCATTTGTGGCAAGCTCCATTGCTATGACCTATAGCAGATACAGTCAATACAAAGCTCTTTATTGTGTGTAGTATGATAGACAGGCATTTGAATCTGGTAAAATCTGCCTGTCTGATATATGTGACAGACAGGAGCAGCCTAGGCAAGGAAAGTATTTATGGCACAGTCAGAGGGATACATTTTTAAGGCATCATCCTCCAAGGCATGGGTCAATATACATTTCAATAGGACAGTGCTGCAATCCCTTCATGTGGCAAATACAGCAGTAAGATTTATCACAATCCTTTACAAAAAGTTGATTTATATCCTTTAGGTTCAGGAAAAACAAGTCTTTTTTGTGATAGAATTAAATCAATCATGATTATATTCCAAATGTGGACATCTAGGTAATAACGTGTAATATGGAGTCAATAACATATATTTGCAAATACCCACATCATGCGAATGATCCATGATCACAGCATTAGCTCCCTATAGCAGCTAAATTACTGAATAATTAGTTCATATATATAGTTACACTGATGTTTTCCACTGTGCATAAGTTCAATTGAAATTCCTAAGCTGCTTATAAAGTTTGATTATATCCTTTACTAGCGGTCATAAATGAACTATGCACTGTGATATTAGGAACTTATAGTTGAGTGTAACTAAGACATACTTGGTCAATGGTAGATACATTTCATGAGAAAAAATCTTCAAAACTATACATGGAGACATTTAGTAACTCAGTATCACTAGAAGTATTAATATTAGCAGTAAGCATATCATCCAAAGTTACTGCATCATTACCACATAGATTGCAAAAATATCTCAAATGTGATTTGTGCGATAACCATCTGGTGTCACATCCTATACTATAGGCAGTCAGCTTATGATGGACTGAATACAAAGTCTCAGAAATATGAAAGTTACACAAATGTATTGCAGCCATGTTCTGTGTCTCACTTTCCTGATTTCTTGAGATTCATATGGTCTACAGACACTTTTCCTGCTTGACAGCCCTGTTGATGACCACATGGATGTTATTCAGTAATTGGGGTATCCAGGCACTAGAAGATGCAGGAAAATGTCCACTTCTGGCTCTGCTGTTGAAAGACACACTCAGGTAATTTGCTGAAGTATGACATATATGATAGGATTAGTATCCAAACTTCCTCAGACAAAATTACACAAGCAGTCAATGACTTATATACTTATACAATTAATAAATAAAACAATAAAGCAATTATATAAAAAAAAACAATGGAATAATTAAATAAACAACTCAATTCCTTTCCTCCTATGGAAAACTATTTACTTTGTATTTAATTAGACACTAAATTAGTGACCTGAATTAATATAAAATACAAATGTATTAAGTAGAAAAAAAAAAAAAATATATATATATATATATAAAAACATTTGTAGTATAATTAAATAAATGAAATACCTGGCGCTATGTTTTTTTTGTGTTAATCCCCCCCCCCCCACACACACACACACACAGTCTACCTATCTAGCTGTTTAAGTTTCAAAATGCATTTAATGGAAGCATATTCATTAAGGCCAGGGTGTGTGTGTGTGCAAAAGTTCTAATTTGCCACAACATTTCCTTTTCTTCTAACCTTAATGCCCATGGCCCTCCACTTTTGTTATGTAGTTCTTGGTGCACAATGGCAAACAAAAATTTGTGAGTGGGATGTTGCAATGTGTGCCTAGCCAAAGCATTTGTGGTGGTACTTTTACTTATATGATATGTATGCTCATATATGCGTTGGCGCACTGTCCTTTCTGTCTTTCCTATATAAAAGGATTGGCATTGTTGGCATATAGCAGCATAAACAATACTCTTTGACTCACAATTAAATTTACCTAATATGTTGTATTCAACATCTCTAATGGTTATTTTAGTACCCACATGAATATGCTGACAATGATGGCAGTGACCACGTTTATACATACCCATGTTCTTTTTTGTAATTCTACTTGGAAGTTCTAAGATGTCCTTTAAA
Source organism: Protopterus annectens (assembly GCF_019279795.1). Lineage (NCBI taxonomy): Eukaryota > Metazoa > Chordata > Ceratodontiformes > Protopteridae > Protopterus > Protopterus annectens. Next base: position 957,726,081 of record NC_056737.1, read on the forward strand.
TTTTGTCCACGCCGATAAATAATGTGTGGCAATTTTTCAAACTTTTTGTTGATGTGTGTATCTTCTGCCAGCAGTGCCCAATTCTTATAAGTAATAAACCAAAACCAATTCAGATCCAGATCAAGAACAAAATAATGTATATCCAAAAGCTCGAAAGGAACGAAACAGTCCAGAATGGCTTAAATGAGACTTAGTTTAATGAAAAATAATAAAAAATTCACATCAAGCGCTTTTGCCTGGAATCATACCAGGCTTTTTCAAGATAAACCATTACCAAAAATTCAAAGCTTAAATACTTTCTAGCCCAAGTCATGTGACTAGAGTAATAACTAATGAAATATGCAAATCAAATGTTAAAGCAACCAACTAAAATTCATTCATTCAAATAAAATTATGCAATGAACTACTAACCAACAAGGTTGTACAAGATATTTGAAAACATATATTTACAATACAACCCATAATAAAATATGTGCAACAGCTCTACGAAACTGCAAGCAAACTTAAAAGACCTTAAGGAAATATTAAAAACTTATGAAAAAAATCATATATGCCTTAATAACCTTTCACAGATTGCTGGTTTAAAAATCTTCTGCTTGTCATATAAAAAGTTAACAATAGTTAAAAAATCCATTCAAAGCAAAATGTTTTACATGGTAGTAAATTAAACAACACATCCAAAAAACTGTGGAAACATAAAATCATAACTTAGCCCTCCTCAGTTTCAAAACACTCATAATTCTAATACTATCATTCAAACCAGGGGGCTTGGTTGCATTCAATTTGAGCTGCCACCACAATTCCTTGTATTCCAGTTGGGCTTCCCAATCACCCCCTCTGCTGTCCTGCAGGACCTGCTCTAAAATTAAAAACTTGAGTTGCATATTAGGGCATGTACCAAGATGCTTAAAAAAAGCATTATTTTCCTTTTTCTTGGATACATCATAAAGGTGCTCGTATATCCTTCTTCTAAGGGTCCTCTCAGTTTTACCCACATAAAAGCTGGAGCACTGAGTGCAAAAACCTAAATAAACAACTCCTTTTGTACCACAGTTGTAGAAGTGCTCAGCCCTAAATTTAAACCTCCTAGATGGAATAAATAATGAGCTGTCATTAAGCACACAAGGACATTGTTTGCATGAACCACACTCGTACGTGCCAATTTTCAGACAAACCCTCGTGTTATCCACACCAGATCCACCTTCAGAAAGGCCCTTAAGGTTCATGTCCCCTTTCCTAATAAAATGGGGGCGTTCCTTGACAATCTGCTTAAAATCATCATGATGTGCCAAAATGGGCCAATATTTTGTAATTAACTGTTCCACTTTTGATGAATCCCCAGAAAAGGTATACACAAAACTGTTCTGATATTCGATCTGTTCTGATGGTTTTAAAAGAGTGTCGCGAGTTGCCCCACTACCTAACAGAGGGCAGTAAATAACCTCCCTACCAGCAATTACCTCCTCAGCTAAATCATTTACCAAGTGTATTGGGTAACCCCTTTCATCAAAAATTTGCTTCAAAAAATTGACCTCATCAAGAAAAAACTCCATTGTACTACACATCCTTGAGGCAGGTATGAGTTGCCCCTTCACTATACCTTTCTTCTGGTGAAAGGGGTGACCACTGTTGAAAAGTAAATAAGAATTAGAAAAATAATTTTTCGATATATACCTTGGATTGAAAGGTACCATTACTGACATCTTTGAAAAGAGCAACATCAAGATAATTCAGGTGATCACTGTTTACATTATGAGTGAATGCTAGGAAGGGGGTGGTGGAATTGATGTAAACCATAAAGTCCAAGAATTGGTCTAAGGTGCCATCCCATAAAAGACAAATGTCGTCAAGGTATCGTTTGTAGTGGGTGATGTGTTGAACTCAATTCGTAGAAAAAACAAATTTGCTTTCCCAGTGGTGTAGTACGATGTTCGCATAACTAGATGCACAAGCCGTGCCCATTGCTACACCCTTTTTCTGTTTGTAAAGGTCACCCTTAAAATAAATAAAATTGTTGTCCAGGACAATCTCCATGAATTCAACTAGTAATCCAAATCATATTAGAACCTAAACTAGATTCATTAGCTAAAGTGTCGTTGAACCATTTCAACCCTACATCATGGGAGATACTAGGGAATAACTCAACTATATCAATGGTGGCCATTAGTAGTTCTGGTTTATAAAAGTTTCGCTGAATGCCAGAGAGAAAGCCCCATGAATCTTTGCAGAGATGGGGTAAGGCAAAAGCAAATTTGTTGATGTTAAAATCAATAAATTTTCCTAAGGGCTCTGTTATACCACCAGCCCCTGAGACAATAGGCCTAAAATTCAAAGGGTCTCTAGGCCCTTGTGTGTTTTAGGGATTCCAAAAATTGCAGGTATCCTTGGGTTTCTCACATATAGATAATTGTATAGTTTCTCATTTATCACACCCTGTAGTAAATGATCCATGAGTAAATAAGAAATCTTGGAATGTGCTAAATTTAATTCATTCCTAGAAACCAGTTCGTAACGCTCAATATCCTGCAACATATTATGAATGTAAGTGTCATATACCATGTTGTACATTAAAACTACGCCCCCACCCTTATCCGGCTTCATCACCTGGATGTCTTCATCGCAAAGCCTCTTTATTAACTGACTAAGCTCTTGTCTAAAATTAACAGATGGAGTGTGAGACCTATTCAAACAGAAATTTCTTAAATCTGTCTCCACCAAATCTTCAAACAATTTTAACAGTGGATTTAAGGGTGGATTGAATGCGCTAGGTCTGGAAAGCCCATCATTAATCTGAGTTTGACCTTTGAAATACAAAGCAAGATTCAACCGTCTAACATAAAGTTTCAAATCAACTAAAATGCTGCATAGATCGACCCTGCGTGAGGGTACAAAATGAAACCCTTTGGTAAAAAGCTCAAAAAAATCATGAGTAATTGTGATATCAGTAAAATTGCAGATAAACAAAATTGTCCTTTTTGATTAAAACACAGTTGTCATGAACTCTCTCAAGAACTTCATCAGCAGAAATCCTAACAAATTCATCACCTAAGTTCCTTATCTGCGTGTTCTGTTCCACATCTGAGGTTGGTGTGTGATATTCCTCCCCCCTGGTCTGCCCGGGGGATAGTGAAAATCCGATGGGCCACTCTGACTATTTTTCTGAGCAAGCCTCTCACTTCTTCTTGGTATATCTAGTGCAGGACTTGGGACATTATCATTAAAAACCATGTCACTATTTTGGTTGTGAAACTGTTTGGTGTCCTGCCTATTTCTACCCAACAATGGGTAAGCCTTCCCATCCCTATATTCTATGAGGTCGCGCTCCAGTTTCCTGATCTTACGATTCACTATTTTTAAACAATATTGATCTACTTCATTAAAAACACGATCATATTCTCTTTTAACACCTAAGAAATTCTTACCTTTAACTACAGAATCATTAAGTGATGTTACTTCTTTAAGTAGCACACCAGCTTTTTCCTCATAATCCTTTATCATACATTCTAGCATTTCGAGTCCTGCCTTGTCGAAAATCTTAACCAAACTATTGTAAAGGAAAGAACCAGCCACAGCATTATTGGGAAATTTATAGCAGCGTAACCCCTTCGGGACATGCTGCACATGCAAACATTCCTTCAAATAATCTATTTCTAATTGCATGCTCTTAAATGCGTACAACTTGTCATTAAAAGTTTTGAAGTCATTTAGGTTTTTGCACTCAGTGCTCCAGCTTTTACGTGGGTAAAACTGAGAGGACCCTTAGAAGGATATATGAGCACCTTTATGATGTATCCAAGAAAAAGGAAAATAATGCTTTTTTTAAGCATCTTGGTACATGCCCTAATATGCAACTCAAGTTTTTAATTTTAGAGCAGGTCTTGCAGGACAGCAGAGGGGGTGATTGGGAAGCCCGACTGGAATACAAGGAATTGTGGTGGCAGCTCAAATTGAATGCAACCAAGCCCCCTGGTTTGAATGATAGTATTAGTATTATGAGTGTTTTGAAACTGAGGAGGGCTAAGTTATGATTTTATGTTTCCACAGTTTTTTGGATGTGTTGTTTATTTTACTACCATGTAAAACATTTTGCTTTGAATGGATTTTTTAACTATTGTTAACTTTTTATATGACAAGCAGAAGATTTTTAAACCAACAATCTGTGAAAGGTTATTAAGGCATATATGAATTTTTTCATAAGTTTTTAATATTTCCTTAAGGTCTTTTAAGTTTGCTTGCAGTTTCGTAGAGCTGTTGCACATATTTTATTATGGGTTGTATTGTAAATATATGTTTTCAAATATCTTGTACAACCTTGTTGGTTAGTAGTTCATTGCATAATTTTATTTGAATGAATGAATTTTAGTTGGTCGCTTTAACATTTGATTTGCATATTTCATTAGTTATTACTCTAGTCACATGACTTGGGCTAGAACGTATTTAAGCTTTGAATTTTTGGTAATGGTTTATCTTGAAAAAGCCTGGTATGATTCCAGGCAAAAGCGCTTGATGTGAATTTTGTATTATTTTTCATTAAACTAAGTCTCATTTAAGCCATTCTGGACTGTTTTGTTCCTTTCGAGCTTTTGGATATACATTATTTTGTTCTTATAAATAATATTTGAAACAATTTTTACACCCATTGAAAAAGTTGTGATAAGTGTGGGACCACCCATGTCTAATATGCCTTTAGTATGGGAATTTGTTTGTGCATAACAATTTCTATCACCATCCGACTCCTGATTAAAATCATGGTATCCATTAAACAGGATAGGTCCAAAATGTCCCATGCTTCTCTTGTTAACCACTTCTTGCCTTATTTTATCAAATAGTCTGGTTGGATAACCTCTACTATTGAACATGCATTTAAGTAAACTACATTCTACTTGGAAATCATCCTCCAAAGGAATCATCCTTGATACCCTGACCAATTGACCTTTCATAACCGCCTTCTTTTGATGGAAGGGGTGGCTACTAGAAAAATGCAAGAAAGTAATGGACTATGTGGGTTTCCAATATATAGTTGTTCAAAATATGTTATGGGCTCTGTCTTTTGATATGTACACATCCAGATAATTGATAGCTTTTGTTTCAAATTGAAAGGTGAAATCCAAAAAGTTAGTGAAACATTTAATCTCTTCTATAAAAATTGGAACTGTGGTATCATTGCCTTTCCAAATGAAAAACACGATGTTCTGGTATCTAGAATACCAGGCAGCATGTTGTTGGAACAAATCATTTTTAAATAAAAATTCATATTCCCAACATGTTAAAACACAATTGGCGAAGCTATCACCACAGGGTGCACCCATGGCAACACCTGTAGTTTGTTTATATGCTTGACCATCAAATAACATGAAATTGTTATGGAGAACTAGTTGTAAGAGTATTTCCAAGACATGTATTTCCTCGTTATCCATGCCTTTGGCATACAATAGATGCCTAACCCAATCTATGCCTTGATCTTGTGGGATAACAGTATATAAATCTTTTATATCAACTGTTAAAAAATTGCAGATGGCATTAAATTCTAATTTATTTATGCCTTCTAAAAATCCCCATGAATCTCGGCAAATATGTTCTTCCCCTTTTATGATTGGTTTTAGTTTTCTGTCAACATATTTGGCGCAAGCATATACAATATAGCCTCATCCATCAACTATAGGTCTAAAGGGTGGTCCAGAGACTTTCTTGTGTACTTTAGGACACCCAAAAATGACCGGTGTCTTTGGTGCTGCCATGGTTAAATAGTGAAGTGTATCCAAATTGATACTACCTTCCAAAAACAGATCGTTAACATGGTTATAGATATGCTTATATGCAATGTTAATTTCATTAATACTAATCAACTCATAACAGTCATCTTCCAAAACATCATGCATCTTTTTTATTTAATCATGCTCATGCATAAATATAAGCCCCCCTCCCTTATTGGGTTTCATTACCCGAATTCTGTGTAACTTCAGGGACACCAAAAAGTCCAGCTCATCTGGAATTATATTACTAGTAGTTCTCTTAGAAATGTTACTGCGTATACCATCTTTCAAATCCATTTCACAAATGCTTTCAAATAGTGCTATAGTAGAGTGTAGTGGAGGGTTGAACAAATGCAAAACTTTCAAATCATGTGTTAAGCAAGGTGTATTACCCATTAACACTGTTAAATTAAGTTTCCAAGTGAAAGTTTTCAAATCCAAAATGGCTTTTGCTAAATCAGCCCTTTTGCCGGGCACAAAAGAAAGCCCCCTAGATAAAAAATCAACAAAACACATATCCAAATGAAAATTAGTATAGTTAAAAACTTTAAAGTCCCCTTGGGAGCTCAATGTAATCAAAGGGCTAGCAAGCGAGCCATGGGCTACCTCCTCCGGCAATTCTGCTTCTTCCATTGCTGCCCCTGATGGCTGGAATTCTGTTGTGCCAGAGTAGCTTTTTGGCGAGCACCCTGAAAACCCTGTCCATTCATATTATTTGATGTGAACCCTGGTGTTTGTTGTGGACCATCGCCATTTTTGATTCTCTCACTCCGCCTAACCTGTGGAGGTTGGATGTTATTGTCAGAGCCTTCGTCTCAGCAAACGTTGTCAAAGGGACGTAAATAATGGTTAACCTCATCAGTGCCAATGAAATTAGATACTCGTGGAAGTAAAGAATAAGAATTGCCTTTTTCGTAGGCACAGATATCCCTATTTAATTTTTTAGCTTTCACCTCAATGCTTCTCTTAATAGCCACATCAATAGATGAAAAAATTCGACCATAATCAAATTTATACCTGGAGAATTCTGTATCTGATGTAATGTTTTTCTCCAGGATTTCTAGTTCACCTTTAAGAGTAGCTACTTGTATGTCATAATGTTTTATGAGGATACCTAGGAATTCCACGCCTTGTCTGTCGAATAAGCTAATAAGCTCTAGATGGAAACTAGATTTTGGAATAAGTCCGACAGGATACCTCCACTGATGGAGACCCTTAGGTATTACCCTTTTATTGATGCATTGTTGCAGATAACTAATGTCCAACTGTAATTTCTGGTATTTTAATAACTTCTTGTCAGTCATTCAAGTTTGCTATTATGTTAGAATTGTTGTTGACCAGAGAGCTTGGAGAGTGTAAATTGTTATCTTGGTCACCACCAAAAAAGGTTGGGGTTTTTAGATATTCGCCAAAGACAGGTAACATGTTCAATGTGTTTTGTAGTTGTCCTTGACTGTCATTTTGATTTAAGCCATGATCAGATGTTATAGTGCCACTTCTAGTTGCATTGTTCATATTTTCACCACTGTTTGATACTTGAAAATGGGACAAACCTTGTCCATTGGGAATCGAGCTATTTACCGAATTGGTAGGCAGACAGAAGCCAATATTTCTCTCATTGTCAAGTTTTTTAGACAGAGTAATCACTCTGCCTAGCAGTTGTTGCACCAAAAGTGTCAAATTGCCCACGGCATTCGCTTCATTGTTGGCACTCACAAGTGGATTGAGTTCATCTTGTGAAAATTAGGATTGTGAGGAGATACCTGCACCGTTTGCCATATAACTTCAGAAACTTGAAAACAACACAACCAACTAGTACTCATAAACACAAAAAGACAGCAAAACTAGCAAAGTTACACAAGCAGTCAATGACTTATATACTTATACAATTATTAAATAAAACAATAAAGCAATTATATAAAAAACAATTGATTACAAAGTAAATAGTTTTCCATAGGAGGAAAGGAATTGAGTTGTTTATTTAATTATTCATTTTTTTTTATATAATTGCTTTATTGTTTTATTGTCTGAGGAAGTTTGGCTACTAGTCCTTACGAAAGCGTTTACGGAATAAAGTTTTGGAAAAGGAAAACATCTGCAAGTTTTGCTGTCTTTTTGTGTTTACGAGTACTAGTTGGTTGTGTTATTTTCCAGTTTCTGAAGTTATATGGTGAACGGTGCAGGTATCCCCTCACAATCCTTATTTTCACAAGATGAACTCAATCCACCTGTGAGTACCAACAATGAAGCGAATGCTGTGGGCAAGTTGACCCTTTTGGTGCAACAACTGTTAGGCAGAGTGGATACTCTGTCTAAAAACTTGACAATGAGAGAAATAATGGCTTCTGTCTGCCTACCAATTCAGTAAACAGCTCGATTCCCAACGGACAAGGTTTGTCCCATTTTCAAGTATCAAACAGCCGTGAAAATATGAACAATGCAACTAGAAGTGGCACTATAATTGATTTATAATGATTTACGCCCTTTTGACAATGTTTGCGGGGACAAAGGCTCTGACAATAACATCCAACCTCCACAGGTAAGGCGGAGTGAGAGAATCAAAAATGGCGATGGTCCACCACAAACAACAGGGTTCACATCAAATAATATGAATGGACAGGGTTTCGCCAGAAAGCTACTCTGGCACAACAGAATTCCAGCCATCAGGGGCAGCAAAAGAAGAAGCCAAATCGCCGGAGGAGGTAGCCCATGGCTCGCTTGCTAGCCCTTTGATTTTGTTGATTTTTTATCTAGGGGGCTTTCTTTTGTGCCCAACAAAAGGGCTGATTTAGCAAAAGCCATTTTGGATTTGAAAACTTTCACTCGGAAACTTAATTTAACAGTGTTAATGGGTAATACACCTTGCTTAACACATGATTTGAAAGTTTTGAGTTTGTTCAACCACCACTACACTCTACTATAGCACTATTTGAAAGCATTTGTGAAATGGATTTGAAAGATGGTATACGCAGTAACATTTCTAAGAAAACTACTAGTAATATAATTCCAGATGAGCTGGACTTTTTGGTGTCCCTGAAGTTACACAGAATTCGGGTAATGAAACCCAATAAGGGAGGGGGGCTTATATTTATGCATGAGCATGATTATATAAAAAAGATGCATGATGTTTTGGAAGATGACTGTTATGAGTTGATTAGTATTAATGAAATTAACATTGCATATAAGCATATCTATAACCATGTTAACGATCTGTTTTTGGAAGGTAGTATCAATTTGGATACACTTCACTATTTAACCATGGCAGCACCAAAGACACCGGTCATTTTTGGGTGTCCTAAAGTACACAAGAAAGTCTCTGGACCACCCTTTAGACCTATAGTTGATGGACGAGGCTCTATTGTATATGCTTGTGCCAAATATGTTGACGGAAAACTAAAACCAATCATAAAAGGGGAAGAACATATTCGCCCAGATTCATGGGGATTTTTAGAAGGCATAAATAAATTAGAATTTAATGCCATCTACAATTTTTTAACAGTTGATATACAAAATGTATACACTGTTATCCCACAAGATCAAGGCATAGATTGGGTTAGGCATCTATTGTATGCCAAAGGCATGGATAATGAAATACATGTCTTGGAAATACTCTTACAATTAGTTCTCCACAACAATTTCATGTTATTTGATGGTCAAGCATATAAACAAACTACAGGTGTTGCCATGGATGCACCCTGTGGTGGTAGCTTCGCCAATTGTGTTTTAACATATTGGGAACATAAATTTTTATTTAAAAATGATTTGTTCCAACAACATGCTGCCTGGTATTCTAGATACCAGAACATCGTGTTTTTCATTTGGAAAGGCGATGATACCACAGTTCCAATTTTTAAAGAAGAGATTAAATGTTTCACTAACTTTTTGGATTTCATCTTTCAAACTGAAACAGAAGCTATCAACTATCTGGATGTGTACATATCAAAAGACAGAGCCAATAACAGATTTAGAACAACTATATATAGGGAACCCACATATTCCAATACTTTCTTGCATTTTTCTAGCAGCCACCCCTTCCATCAAAAGAAGGCGGTTATGAAAGGCCAATTGGTCAGGGCATCAAGGATGATTCCTTTCGAGGGTGATTTCCAAGTAGAATGTAGTTTACTTAGATCCATGTTCAGTAGTAGAGGTTATCCACCCAGACTATTTGATAACATAAGGCAAGAAGTGGTTAACAAGAGAAACATGGGACATTTTAGACCTATTCTGTTTAATGGACACCATGATTTTATTCATGAGTCAGATGGTGATAGAAATTGTTAGGCACAAACAAATTCCCATGCTAAAGGCATGTTAGACATGGGTGGTCCTGCACTTATCACAACTTTTTCAAAGGATGCAAAAATTGTTTCAAATATTATTTATAATAATTGGGCACTGCTGGCAGAAGATACACACATCAACAAAAAGTCTGAAAAATTGCCACACATTGTTTATCGGCGTGACCAAAATTTAAAGGACATCTTAGAACTTCCAAGTAGCATTACAAAAAAGAACATGGGTATGTATAAATGTGGTCATTGCCATCAGTGTCAGCATATTCATGTGGGCACTAAAATAACCACTAGAGATGTTGAATACAACATATTAGGTAAATTTAATTGTGTGTCAAAGGGCATTGTTTATGCTGCTATATGCCAACAATGCCAATCCTTTTATATAGGAAAGACAGAAAGGACAGTGCGCCAACGCATATATGAGCATACATATCATATATGTAAAGGTACCACCACAAATGCTTTGGCTAGGCAAACTTTGCAACATCCCACTCACAATTTTTTGTTTGACATTGTGCACCAGGAACTATATAACAAAAGAGGAGGGCCATGGGCATTAAGGTTAGAAGAAAAGGAATTGTTGTGGCAAATTAGAACTTTTGCACACACATACACCCTGGCCTTAATGAATATGCTTCCATTAAATGCATTTTGAAACTTAAACAGCTAGATAGGTAGAGTGTGTGTGTGCGTGTGTGGGGGGGTTAACACAAAAATCATAGCCCCAGGTATTTCATTTATTTAATTATACTACAAATGTTTATATCTATATATATATATATATATATATATATATATATATATATATATATATATATGTATGTATCTAATATATATATATATATATATATATATATATGGGTCTACCTGAGATGGTCGACAGGCCATATGATCGACACTCATTTGGTCGACAGTTCATTTGGTTGACAGGCATGTTATATGGGGGGCTTTGCCCCCCACCCCCCCCCAATTTGGGGGGCTGTGCCCCCCACACCCCCACCAACTATATATATATATATATCAACTCCAGGGTCGCACAACATTGGGGAGGGGGGCAAATCTGCCTGTCGACCAAATGAACTGTCAACCAAATGAGTGTCGATCATATGGCCTGTCGACCATCTCAGGTAGACCCATATATACATATATATATATATATATATATATATATATATATATAGATATAGATATATATATATATATATATATATATCTAGATATATATATTTTTTCCCCTACTTAATACATTTGTATTTTATATTAATTCAAGTCACTAATTTAGTGTCTAGGTATTTAGTAATGAAATACAAAGTAAATAGTTTTCCATAGGAGGAAAGGAATTGAGTTGTTTATTTAATTATTCATTTTTTTAATATAATTGCTTTATTGTTTTATTTATTAATTGTATAAGTATATAAGTCATTGACTGCTTGTGTAACTTTGTCTGAGGAAGTTTGGATACTAGTCCTTACGAAAGCGCTTACGAAATAAAGTTTTGGGAAAGGAGAACATCTGCAAGTTTCACTGTCGTTTTGTGTTTACGATTACTAGTTGGTTGTGTTGTTTTCAAATATATGATAGGATTCTATAACCCTAAACTTAGTATAAACCTATGAACTTAACAATAGCAGCTGTAAGTATAACCTTTAGGTCTTCTTGGAAATCATTTGTAATAATGTCAAGGAGAGGAATAACACAAAGTGGGGGCCCAACAAGGTTAGGATATTCCCTAATGGAATCCAAATTTTATAAATCACTTTTACTGTAATTTTTTTCAGTTTCTATCCCACATCATCGATACTTACATCACTGTAGCACTGCATTATAAACTGAATAACAGACATATGCCAGGATTAAATAAAATCCTTGTAGGCACCATGTAGAGCCTGTACACTGAATGTATCCATGTTCGTTGTCACTGTTCCCCCTCAACAGCGCATCATGCATATTAATGATGGTGCATTGCAAGGGGAGAGCCGAGGAATATCGTTATTGAATCAGCGTAGGGAGATGTGTAGTGCCAACCATTTTCTGCAGATGAGTATGAGACTCCATGCAATGTCCTTTTGTTTTATTTTTATTTTATTTTTTTTAATAAAAGGCATGTTTGCATGGTGAGGTGCTCACATATAACATAGCAGACACCTGCCAGACATCTAAAAATAGAAACCAGATGTAATTAATTATTTATTTATAGGTGTGTTTAAGCATGTGTAAGGGTGTTTGCATGGCACTGCATGGTGTTCAGCACTGCTTATACATAGCTCAGTGGTATCTGTGAAGATATATGGGATTTCTTAATATCCATGTAGCTAAATGGGAAGAGTTACAGCTTCATATGCAGTAGGTCCGGAGTTTGAATGCACAAAAGGAAAAAGTGTATCTAATTTTGATATACATATTATGCAGACAATTTTAAAATATTGCCCTGCTGCATGCTGCTAACCTCTGCTCAACTGTGTTTAGACCTGCTAAGCACCGCATAAATATGGTAACGGCTGCCAATGTTTGTGCGCTACTCTGCTTGGCTGGTTTACACTCTGTTAAGCTCACTAAGACTACATTTCTCTCAGTTTATTCGCTTCTTAACTCAGCTGTGCTGGTTTGTGATGTGCTAAGCGACACAGCGCTTTTGTGAAAGTTGTCCAATGACATGTAAGGGTGGGAAAACAGCCTGTATTAAGCCCAATAGGTGGGAATACACTATAAAAGGGCTGATGATGTTGGTGAAGGTGCAAGTTTTCAGGCACAGGGTTGGGGCATTCTAGAGTCCAGGCTCATGGTTGGGCTCCTCGTGAAAAAACATTATGACCGGCTGCTGCAGGGCAGTTTCCAGGGCCTGGAGTGTAAGGCTAAGACCAGAAACTGGCTGGGCAGAGAACTCAACAATGTTACTGGTATCCCCCGCACAGCTGAGCACTGTCATCACCACCCTGATGACCTGAAAAGGGGAAAGAGGGGAACCTTGGACATCTAGGTCCAATAAGCAAATACAGGGAATGCCCCACAATAAAGTAAGTAATTTTACCTCTGTTTTTCCAATACATAATCTGAATGTCTGTAAAACTGGTATGCATAATGGTGTGGTTCTCTCCCAACAGCTGCAGCTGAGTGGGCTTGCAATGTCAAGTCACATGACAGGCACTTGGCCAGGTTGCACCGTGAGTGTGGTGAGTATGGATGGATTATGCTAACTGTAGTGAAACAAGCAAGAAAGAGTAAAGCATTTACTGCAATAAAGTATATACAGTAAAGTTTGTAGTGCAATTCATGTGAACTTAAAGCTGTAGTGCAATAAATAAATAATGCCAATTGTAGTGCAATAAAAAAATGAAGCAATACCAATAACTGCATTAAAGTATATACAATAAATTTGTAGTGTAATAAATGTGGAATTAGAGCCGTATTGCAATAAATAAATAATGTCAACTGTACTGTAATAAAAACATGAAACAATACCAATAACTACATTAAAGTATATACAATAAAGTTTAAAAGGGCAATAAATGTAGAATTAGAGCTGTATTGCAATAAATGAATAATGCCAACTATAGTGCAATAAACCCATGAAACAATAGCAATAACACCAAGGAAAATGGCATACATCAGGATTGTATTGTCATAACCATTGCAGTACAGCTGTATGTATTGAGGCTGTAAGGTAAGGAGCTGCAGTCAAGTATAAAACAGTAATAGCTGTAGAATGCAAATCTAATGGCTGCAAATTGTATTGGTTAACTCATATAAGTACTGTTCAAGGCTGTCTCTAGGCCAATATTGGTCACATAATGCTCTGTCATTCACAGACATTAGATAATAAAGGTGTATGGGTGAGGAACACCACTGCATGAGCTGATATTGTTTGACTTCACAGATATGATACTGAAATACAGCTTCCCTACTATCTGTGTTATGCTTGTATTTCATGCATTTGTGTTCTACTGTCATTGCAGTCTAGTATAACACTGTAGTAGTACTACCAGGTCATATTTTGGTTTCAGGTAAGCTCTAGGCAAGTATCATTCAGTCAGTAATCAGTAGTTACTCAATAGCTCAGGTCGTTAAATGCTCTGTATATAGTACATTTTGCCACACACAGTCCAGGGTTCGAATCCAGTGGTATGTAGCAGTAAATATTACAGTAGCAGTCATGTAATGTTCACAGTTTCTCTTGACACAGGAACTACAGGTAAATGGGTGATGAAGCCCATATTATGAGTAGACAATTGCATCTTTAGATGGCTCAGACTGTTAAATCGTTAGCAAGAATGTGTTCATCAGCAATGTTCAGTCAGAAATAAAATGATTAATGCCGGTATGGCTGTATGCCTGGAGTGTCTGTTAAAAGTTGCTGCAGTCAATTAATCCATTCTATGCAGATGTCCCATGCAGTCAATGCAATTGGGTTCTATTCCCATGCCTTCCAACCAAGCATGACAGCAGTTTAGTGTCTGTACTGTACACATACATGTCTCTCAAGTGTCACAATTTCACATTATGTAATTAATAGTGCGTAATACATCTGTCACAGGATTACCATGGAAATGACTACCTAAATTGCAAAGTATCACCAAATCATCCCAGAGTACACCTTGGTTTTTATATAGGTCCACCTGATGTGCAAGTGCTCTGTGTAGTTGTGTACCCACAGTTGTTACTGCTTGGCCCAGAGTGTCCCATGCAAATAGCTTGAGAGGTATGTACATGCTACATCAGCTATAGGAGACTTGTAGTCAATGTACACATAAAGAAAACACAGACCCATAGAGCAGATAGTAGTACTGTTGTAAAGGAAATAACCTGCAATCTTACTAATGGACTGTTTTTCTCTCTCTCCCCACCCCTTATCTTAATTTATTTCTTATTGTTATTAATTGGTTAAAGTTTACTATTAACATATATTGTTACATTAACTGCATTTTGGGGATGCATTTTATTATTGCTATGTATTATAATGGGTGCATATTAACACATCTTGTTAAATTACCAATTTTGTTGGCATTATGCTGTAACTGTTACTGGCATGCTGTTAACATAGTGACTGTTCTGTTATTTATTGTTGTGTTTCACATAATATGTATTGATATGTAATTAAGTTATTTCCAATGTTCTGCCATGCTCTTAGTACTAACAATGATTTGTTCACAACTAACCTATACTTATTGCTATACCTCAATTACCACAGCACATCAGGATAAGCCAATTCCAGCTGATCTGCCTACCTTGCCTCCACTAGCTGTGGCACTTGGTCCTGGCATGTCTGGGACCCAGATTGGTGGTACCCCCTCTGCTGCCCCTGCACCACCAGTGGTGTCAGTGAGACCACCTCAGGGGATCGGGCCTGGCCTCCCCCTGGGAGTGGTGATGGAGGGGCCATTGTTACCCAGGATCAACTGCCAGTCATGGTGCACAGGATTGTTCATCACAGCTATGAACACTGCCTGCACCAGACTGAGACCACTATGGATGACCTGGTGAGGCAGCCTCGCCCTGGCACCCAGCCACCAGAACAGCCACCCTTGGGGCAGTGATGGAGCAGTGTCAGCAATCCCATAGGTGGGGACATGAGTCACACTGCTGCCATCTGGATGCATGTGTGACTTGGATTTTACAACACCCTCCCCATCCAAGGTGTTCACCCACCTCATGTGTCACACACCAGCCCTGGGTGTTGTCTTGTCTATCTTGTCTGCCTGTGAATGCATCCTCTCCTACCCAACCTACCTCCCCACACCTACCTATGTTTCTTCTCCAACATTCCACTCTCACTTTAATTAAAAAAAAATGGGCACCTGTCTCCAAAAAACATTATCACCACATACATAGCTCTCCATGTTATACACATGTCCACTGGACACAAGTAAATTGATCCAATTGGCTTGACAATGCAGTTATGTTGTTCTCACCCCTCTCTCAGGGGTTTGAGAGCCCAAATCCATCTAGAAATCTGTCAAAGCGCACAGTTATTGTTGTACAAGAAATGTATAGTTATGGTTCTTTCCTGTACACTTCCTGCACATTTCTACCTGTCTTTCACTATGTTTTCCCCCTGCTTTCCCCATTTTACTATTTTTCTATCTCCCCTCTCTTTTCTTTATTTTTTTAGCACAGAGCTTCACTTAGCTCTGCTAAATAGAGCTTTAATGAATAAATATGTTTCTAACATTGTAAGACATGTAAAAATAGACACCTGTGCCATGTTTCAAACCAGAGCCCATCACACCCACAGCACACTGCATTAACCCACCATGCCATGCAAGTCTTACTTAAAACAGGTATTTTCATCACAACATAGTGATTTCCAGTTACAGTCATTAGGCATGTCTCAGTGGAATTGCGTACCACGCTGTACATGGATGCCAATGAGGCCTGTGATAGCAGGTAAATGTGCTGTTGTATCAGCAACATGTAGAAAGACACTTGCTAAGGCACGAATGGCAAAGAACATGGTCAACTTGGACCCTGGTGCAAAAAAACAACCATAGAAAGCCATGCACATACTGATGGATACTGACAATGTGTGTCACAGCCAGTATGTATACATATATACCTTGAAAATACATCTGCTGTAGCAGTATCTGAGTAGCTCAGTCTGTTAAATGTCTTGCATGCAGTACATTTTGCCACACACGGTCTTGGGGTCAAATCCAGTCTTGTGTTGCAGTTCAGTTACATTATTGCAAAGACAGCAATTAATGACTGAGTCATGCAAACATTATCCACACAGGTTTCTGCTAGTTAATGAACTACTATCCAGTTTTACAAGTCAAAGACCTGCAAGTAGGGACACTCTGCACATATCCGTATGGCATAACAATATGTTTCCTACTATGTCACTGGCACTGATGCATAACAGATGCACCTTAATCACATGCCTCAATTCGACTGTAAAAGGTACCCTTACCATGGCTCTGCCATAATAACAGGGCTGGCACAGTTGCCACAGTTACATATACAACTTGTCCCCGAAAGTGTTCACACTCCCTCCTATGTGTTCTAGGCTGCAGCAGCAGCTGCAGCCTGTAGCACACACACTTGTATGTAAATATAGCTACTACAGACCTATCATGGGTCTATATTATAATGTCGAAAAGGTAAAATGTCGACTCTGACTTGTATGACATGAAAATGTCAAACTACAAGGTTACTGAACAGCCAAATCACCGATTTCTTTCCAAAAGAAAGAAATTGGTTGGCCAAATGCCAGTGCCACACAAAACAAATATATTTAAGTGCCCAACACGAGGGGCTGTGCTCCGCATACCCCCCCAACTAAATATTCTAACTCTGAGATCATACTACAGTCAGGGAAAGGGCAGGTGTAAGATAACGGCCAAACAATTTCTTTCCAACATTCAGTAACCTTGTAGTTCAACATTTTTATGTTGAATAAGTCAGAATCGCCATTTTAACTTGTCGACATTATAAAATAGTCCCTCTACCATACCTCCCAACTCCCTAGTATAAGGAATCTCGACACAGCCATACTTAATGGAGGGTCAAAGGTCCAGAGAATGGGACAAGTTTTACATTTTGCTCCTATATAGATAGTTGACAGAATACCAACTATTGCATTAACATGCATATTCTGAGGCGTATGAAGTCTAGTACTCAAATGTGTGTCTTCCATTACTGACCTCAACCAACAATGTTTGCCAGTGAATTGCCAGATGACCACAATGTCATGGAACACTGATCACACATATGAGGTGAAACTATAGACATACTGCATAAATCTCTACAGTTGACAGTTACGGTACCTTCCCTCTGTGATTCTGTAGTCTCCACACCTCAGTAATGTCCATCTTAACAGCTAAGAAAAGGGCCCAGGTCTACATGAAGGCCTTATAGATTGCACTGTGGTAGCATGTCATTGGCTAATGATAGTGCAATTCAGCTGTTTTGGCTGCAATTACCATAGCAGAGCCACAGATTGGTGCAGAGGCAAGTACCTGCTAATGAGCAGTACCTTAAAAATGCAAGCAGCTGGTTATGAGGATCAAGTCTGTATGAGACTTACCTCACTCAGAGAGTGTATTTTCCAAAGATTACCGGAAGCAAAGTTCAACAAAGGAGTACTGCACTCCACCAGGTATATAACTGATTTCTCCATATAGCAGATGAGAGGATGGAGGTATGGTGAATAGGGATTACAGCAGTAAGCTTATTTAGATCTATGGTGATGACATGTCATTCAGCTGTCCTACATCTTCCCTCTGTTCCTCTTAATCCCTCCTACAATGGTTGGGTGTTGTAGGAAAGTTAGTGAATTACACATAATATGTAGTGACAGTAAGTAAGAGTGTATACTCCTGTAACATCAGATGATGTACACTAATTCACCCCCTGTCATTCTGTCAATGTCTCATCTAAATAGTTCTAACATTTTAAAAGTGTCCCTGATTGTTCCTGATGTACTCTGGCTAAGTTCATGATTGTGTTGATGTTTGTCCCTGTGTGGTTGAGAGCTATGACTAACATAGCTGTCAACCTCTTACAGCAAGATACCTGAGCAAAGTCATAATTAATGGAGTGACAAAGGCCCAAAATTAGGGAAACTTTAACTATCACTCGTACAAAGTAAGAAAGTGAATAGAATAACAGATATTACAGTAGCATAACCGTGTACTGAAGGGTATGACATCTTAAACTCAGATGTATTTCTTTATTTTCTGACATCAACCATCAATGATTTGCCAACCCTTTGTCATAAATATACAATGCTGTGTGAAAAATAACCAAATGCATGATGCAAACATCTTGAAATTCTGCAAACATCTGTATAGTTGAGAGGTATGATGCCTACAGGGATAATATTCTACAGCAGGTTTGCATTGTCTTCTGTCATTTTGGCACACTGGTGTTGCAGAACTGTCCCCATACAGTGCTTGTAATAGCACACTATTTGTCTGGCAGTGGCCATATGACATAGTAGTGGGAGGTTGCCCCTAGGGGACACACCACAGTGCACTGCAGTGCTGGGTATAGGAACATACAGCATAATCTATCTCAGCACACAGGGGCATATCCCTATAGTTCTACTATCTTGCTGGGATCCACACGCATAGTATGTTGCCGGACTGTGGGGTTTTATGTGTGAGGGAGCAGTGAGTAGTGCAGGCCATTATGAGCGTGCTGAATCTGTACATAGTGGATGCCTATGAATCTGGTTCTGTAATGTGTTTCCCTTTTGTTATCTTTCAGGAACCATGTATCACAGATGATATGCCCTCTTCTCTGATGTAGAAAAGAAGGTAATAGTGGATGCACTAAGGCAGCATCATCAGATGTTGCTGTTCAGGAGGAGGCATAATCATAAACAACATCCAGCACTGGGGGCAGACCTTGTGCAGGATGTCAATCAGACTAGCCAGCAGGAAAGGACCTATGAGTAGATTACTGTGTCCACCATTTTAATACTATATCAGTTATTGTGGCAGGCTGTACATACCTGTACATGGGTGCCAGGTCTATCTGTATGGGGGGGTTGGGGTTTAAGCTCAGTTGTGCACACATTCTCTGAATCTCAGCAATACAGCCAGTAACAGCAACTACTGTACAAGTGGATATATGCATGTATTACCCTGTAGTGCTGCAACATACAGTGGTTCTGACAATACCACGTCCTCACCCTTTCATAGGTCCATCAGGAGTTGCCCAAGCCCATGGTCCTATACCTGGGAAGCATGAAACTGTTGTTTTATGGATCACATATACCCTATGAAAGTTAAGGGTTACCATACTGCACTATGTACAAATGTTGTATTTAGCCAGAGTAGAATATTTGTATATACCATTCTGAAACAGTTGACTACAGTTCATAGACTGGGAAATCACAGGTGTTTCTTTGAATGAATAGCAACACATTTGCACTTATAGTTATGAGTGACTATGCAGCCTGGTATACATGACAAAATTAATCTAAGATGCCTATTCACACATAAAAGTTAAATGTTACATACATGAGGCAGTGACATGATTACTGACATAGCATTCTCAAGATAGGTGCGCTGGGTTTAATGTGAAGTTCTATCATGCATAGTGTCATATTGCATACCTTACAGCTAAATTAAACTGGGAACTTTAACTGAATGTAGTTGATGTGCATGTTACAAAGGCTTTGACTTCCATGTGTATGTTGTTGTGAGGTTGTCTGTTGTGCATGGGAACAGAGATAAGAATATGTGAGACTGGTAATACTTTTGTGGATCCTCATTTGTATGAGTCTGTGTGGATTACCATACATAAAAGTGCAGATATTAATGTACTGCTTTTGTCTTTGCTTTGACAGGTTACTAGCAGGGTTGGACTCTGTTCCCCCTCACAACCTGATGTCAGTGTCTCATCGGACTCTGATGATGATGATGGTGGCCATAGTGAGTCACAGGTGGGGTTGTCAGTGGCTGAATCTGTCCTAGAGGTGGACATCCATCTTCTGCTCCCATTGTGTCTGCAGACAGTCAGTATGCCCGCAGATAGCCAGTACCCAGAGGCCATTGGACAGTCAGAGGCTGGACACGTTGAAAAGGGAAGTGTGGAAACTATGACTTCAGTGAGTATAGACACTGCCCATAGCCAGAGAGTATCACAACATCCCACATAGGCAGACTGACAGGGTCCATTCACCATATTTTGCTGGTGTCACATCTTGAGTCACTCGATGTATGTTTTGGGCCCTAATGGATGCACAGGCAAGTTCTGAATGGAACGCCAGATGTATGTGTAGGGTTATGGATGCAGCACAGTTTGACATCTGTGACTGCCTCCATCACACTGGGGACACCCTGGATCAGTTCATGGATGCAGGGGACAGACAGTGGGCTAAGACAGTGTCTGTCTTGGGCTGCAGATTGTCTGTGCTTCAACATCTGGCTATGGACGTAGGTCAGCAACACCAACTGCTGAGAGTCCACATGGCCATGCACAGTTACACTCCTGTAGTTTCATTATCTTCAGCACTACAGAGAGAAGTGTGCTGTCCACACCATGACATGGCAGGCCATGGGCACATGGTCCTGGGCAGTCCCATGGGGGACACAGACCCAGCAGACAGCAGTCACCATTAGCTACTAGCACCACATCTGACTTTGGGCATGTTGGTGCCAGTGCAACTCCTAGCAGAGCCAATTTCAGTGTTTGTGACTGGAGACAGTGAACTGTCCACTCTGCCATGTACAGTCCACAGCTGTCCAACATACACATGTGCAGGACTAACACTAGGCTTGATTGTGTACATGCACACACTCAAACACCACTGTCACATGCAGGTCACCTTCAGACACAGATGGCACCTCTCCATGCCCCATCTAACCCCCACCCCCTCCTGACTCACACACATGCTGTCAATTTTTTGGCACAGCCAATGCCTCCAGTACCCCCACACCACATCCTGTGCACGTGATGATACCGGAACCACATCCATGTCATTCTTTCCATCAATGCAGGGAAATGAAGCTATGTATCTGATGTACAGGGTGACTTTATTATTTGACATGTACGAGTGTAATTCAGTATTGTTTTGCCATGCCACATTTGGTACACAACCAATACGGTATGTGACATGTGTCATGACTACGTACCAAACCTTGTGTACCTTATGTTGTATGATGTTGTAGTGTTGGTTGTTTTACAAGACAACATGTGTCTCATGGACCTGTGCATGTTTCTATTCCAGGAGTCTGAGGGAATAAACTATGGACACATGGCTGAAATACAGTGGCACAGGATAGCAAGGCAACACAGCAGAAATATGACATCAGCAAGGTATGGCAGTATATGTGCATGGATCCCTAGGAGCAAATGTCTATAATAATCTAACAGGGACAATGGGGTCAGTCTGCATTGTCATGCATTCATACTTTGTGATAAGGTCTACTCCCCTTGGTATGTGTCACCTGGGCTTTCTGAACGTATATCTACAAGGTGTGGTGATGGAGTTAACACATCTACAAATATCCTGTGTCCGGATTTCATTTTCCCAGGGTTTGACTCTCAGATCTTTGCGTATACACCAGCTGACATACCAGTCTGTACATGGTATACACATTTGTCAGCATGCCCTGCTGCCCTACTATTGCCATAAACCTTGTCATGGCAGTCAGCAGGGACATAGGTGGGGGAATATCATGGTGTACAACACCCAGACCCAAGCCATCTCACTGTACTGTCCATTCAGGCAACATGTACAAAGCACCCACTTAGGCATCCACAATACTGTCAATGTGGGAGTCATGGCAGACATATGCAACATAGGGACATCCGACTCCAATAGCTGGTCTCTAAGCAGCAGTACTCAACAGGCCAAAGTTGTGGATCCTCTACTGCTTGGACTGCATGCCTCCATGGTACACACAAGCACTGACTCACTGTGGCTAACAATGTTGGCTGCTGCCTGCTACTTGTGAGCACTCATACAATCACTGTGTTATGTCAGTGTCTTGCATGACAGTACTACAAATACATGCTTGTTGACATAGTAATGGTCATAAACCAAAATCAAATATATATGTACTAACCTTTCCACCTATGTCCCCAGTTAGTAGCACAACAGTCCCTAAATGTGATGTACATACATAGGGGTGACAGGTAACCACATAGTCCCAGCTACACATGTGGACATCTCATGTGCCACACATCAACATGTCTGTACAGTGGTATGGCAAGAGTCATATGGCATAGCTGCGATCACAGTGACCGGAAGGTGGCATTCCCATACCCTCCATATACTCCTCCCTCAGCATGCCACTATCTGACTACAATGGCCATGTGTTGACATATATGCAGACGACAGTATGGCCTTTCACAGGGTGCAATCACATCATCAGTATGTGCTCACCAGTGTTCATCTGCAATGCATGTCAGTGCCACCTGTGTCATTCAGCGTACTCATAGATGATCTGTGCCATGCATACAGGACAAGGTGTGAACCTGCTTGATTGTATATGCTGCCTATCTCTAGGAAGCATAGTAGAAGATTAGTCACCCTAAGGACATTAAGTCACTATGTGATTTTAGTATATGCTTGTTGGTGACATTTGTGCAG
The DNA here is from genome assembly GCF_019279795.1 of Protopterus annectens. Taxonomy (NCBI): domain Eukaryota; kingdom Metazoa; phylum Chordata; order Ceratodontiformes; family Protopteridae; genus Protopterus; species Protopterus annectens. Next base: position 957,749,174 of record NC_056737.1, read on the forward strand.
CAGATGTAACACACCCTTAACACACACCCTCCATACTGGTACAGTACAGAGAGTACCTCAGAGCACTTTGACAAATTTCATCTGTATGATTGGCTCGGCCGATGTCACCTCAACACAGGGGGTGTGGCTCCATCTCCCATAGACTTGGGCAATATGTGCTGATCCTGTGACGAGGGATAGCAATGTCTTCAATTGTGACTGCTGTATGGCCATAATGTTAGTGACGTGCACATCTCCTATTCCTCTGTGACATGATGTAGTGCTGTCACAGCCTGACAGGCACACATGGCCACATTCAGGCTAGCAGCACTTCAACTCATTGCATATGGGACATGCCAAAGCATACTACACACATAGTGCATGTTGGCTGCATGCACAGTGCAAAACTTACCAATGTAGTGGTACACAGTGCAGAGGACAATATTGGATGCACACACCATGCCTCATGCTTGCTAGTACTATCCATGTACTTAGGACACATAATGCTTGTTGATATAAGAAGGCCAAGTTTTGGTCATTCATTTGGGAGGCCACATCACCCACAACCAGCAAAATAATGCAAAACCTTACCAATGTGTACATTACAAAGGTTATCATACTTAGGTGGTATGGATACACACACACACACACACACACACACACACACACACACACACACACACACACACACACACACACACACACACACACTGAGTGGGCTGCTGTGAGATTAAAACCCCTACTTATTTACTGTTACACACTACTGCTTGCAGTACTTATCATATGCGCCACAGCGTTTATCTGATATTAGATTGTCAGTCAGTACTCTTAAGGTGGATGACATCAGCAGGTCATGTAGAGGAGAGAAATTTATAGGGCAACAACTAGTTACAGGGCCAAAACATGCATAAGCATTGCACGGGGATAGCCCATGAGAACATGTCTGTTGTGCTGCAAGAGGATATATTTACACACACAACACAGAATTGGCTGCTGTGAGATTAACACCCCTACCTATCTACTGTTACAGACTATAGCTTGCAGTAATTACAGCATGTGCCAAAGATTACATGTGTTGAATATGTGATTGCAGGCATGGTACTTGTGGAGTGCACAAAGTGGGCTTGAGTTGGACAGCATGTGTGGTCTGCAGAGTGATATTGCTTGGTACTATTATATCTATTGTCCTGGAGTAGGGTACCTGTTAATATCCCTGTTATGTGTGTACAGTCATCAGTATGGCCAAATGAGCTGGTTGCAGTTATATAGGCAAACATGTGGCCAGGGACATATTTCCCTGTCAAAGGCATGCTTTGGAAGCATTATGCACTACACCACCTGCTCACCTGTGCCTGGTCTACATGGTTGACATTCTGCAGGTACAGGGGTCTGAAGGTGAGTGTAATATGTACTGTTGTGCCTTGGTTTTGTTCCTTTGGGCAACTGCATTGATGGGGGAGTCATACACCCCCCCCCACACACACACACACACATACACACATATATATATATATATATATATATATATATATATATATATATATATATATATATATATATATATATATATATATATATATGTATATATATATATGAATGAGCAAACGTCCGAAACCCAAACGTCCGGGCATACTTACGTGAAAGTGCTTTTCACCGTAGAAGCACTTTCACATAAGTATGCTCATTGTCGAAGCCGTACTATGGTGTGGATGAGGGAAAATTCCCTTTTCCCCACTGTAGTGCGGTCTTGGAGGGAGAATATTAAAGTAGGGGGGTGTGGGGGGCACAAGGGGTGAAGCTCCCCTGCTAAAACATTAATGAAGTGTTATTTTTTTTTGTAATACGCTTTAACGAAAGTGCTTTTTCGATAAAAGCAATTTCACTAAAGTGTGTTTGGTTGTTATGGATTCGGACATTTGCTTATTTGAGCAAACGTCCTAGATTCATATATATATATATATATATATATATATATATATATATATATATAAATATATATATTTAAATGTGTAAACCAGGGATGTCTCTATCAATGTTGCTGTGTGTGTACATTATGTATATGTGTTATATAGCTATATGTAGAGAGTCTATGTATCATTGTGTAATATATTTCAATATATATATATATATATATATATATATATATATATATATATATATATATATATATATATATATATATATATATATACATATATATATATATATATCTATATACATATGGGTCCCCTTCAGTAGATTGAACATATAACAAGTCCGAACCTCATATGGCCGAGACCATATGTTTGAACTTGTAAATGTTTGAATGGACTGAATGGAGATCTCTGTACAGTGCGGAACGGGAAGATTTCCCTTTTCTGCAATGTAGTGCGATCTTGGAGTTGGTATATTTAAGTAAGAGGGTGTGGGAGGTGCAGAGTGGCTATTGCCCCCTGCTACAGACATTTAATTTTGTTTTTTGTTGTTTTTTCTTTTTTTACTTCAGTGTTCGAACTATTACAAGTTCGAACATATGGTCTTGGCCATATGTGGTTCGAACTTGTAATATGTTAGTTCTACTGAAGTAGGTCTATATATATATCTATATCTATATATATATATATATATATATATATATATATATATATATATATATATATATATATATATATATATATATATATATATATATATATATATATATATATATGGTTTGCTATCAAAATCTTGCACCTGCAATGTGCGAGTGTTCATATTTCCAACCTGAAATGTCAGAAATCAAATTCACGAACAGGAACATGACTGAACCAGGTATTTAAGAAACTATGACAACTTGAGAATGTCGACTTTACCAAAAATACCACACTTCCGGTAATGACCTAGGAGCATTTTGCAGGGGGGGCAAGCCTCCCTGCACCCCCTGCTACTTATATATAGAAATCCTGAGACTACACTACAGTGAGGAAAAAGGTATATTTCCTGATGCCCACTATATTGTGATGTGCATTCAAAATGGTGAATCCACAACAGTGAATGCTAGGGTGCATTCACTGTTCTGACTTCATTTTTTTTTTCGATTATTTGAAATGTTGAATGTACCCATATGACTTTTCCTGTTCACACGTTGTACAAATGAGATTTTGATTGTAAACCCATATCTATATATATATATATATATATATATATATATATATATATATATACACACACACACACACACACACATATATATATATATATATATATATATATATATATATATATAAATATATATAGATATATATATATATATAGATATATATGTATATATATATAAAGAGAGAAAGAGGGATCAGTATTATATGTATTTGGGGTACATACTGCTAGATACACTACTCGTGAGTGAGAGATAGGGACAGACAGAATGTATACTTAGTTGTCTGTATCCACAGACATATTTCCACATCGCAGGTCTTTGTGATGGAGAGGCAATGGAATTGTGCTCAAGTTAGTTAAATGTCGGAGCATGCCCAGTGGCACTGTCAATACTTACAAGGTGACTTCAGGCCAGAGTTACCTGTACTCCAGTCCAGGATTTTGTGTGCTGCACACATTGGCAGCTGCACCTGTTTCCACAGTACAGCACTTCCCTGAACCTGTCCACAGCATTTCCCAGCTGTCTGCTGTACATAATATGTGACTGGCGTACATAATGTAACACCACACACAGGGTGATCATCTGCATATCTCTCACTGTACATGTTTTAGCAGACAGAAAGTCCAGCATTTCACTCCATATGTCTGGTCTGTTCCTCATACATTTGTGGTGTTCTGGTAACTTATTGTATAATACAGTCACTGAATAGTAATACCTACAGACACATTTGAGTGACAGACTTTACATCCTCCATATATTCTGTTGTGGTGCAACTCGCTGTTATGCTAGCCATCTTCTAGATTAATCAGATCATGTGTAATGTCTGTCTGTAGTTATGGCCTTTTGTCCCCCCATTCTCTCTGACTTTGTCCAGCTTTCTTGCAGTACCAGACTGAGGGGTATGACAGTCTGCAGGAATACCACCATATGACTGCCTCACATGCAAAAGATGTGGATGCTGCCAGATTTAAACCATCTACACCATCACCCATGCTAGCATCCCTAGCCCACTGAGCCACATGGGCTGACAAACAGAGATGTGCCATTCATTACACAATCAAGAGCATACAGACATACATTATCATCTTTGCATTTCATGTGACATCCAACATGGGCCCATGTTCTATGTCAGTCCTGAAGTTGGCTGGTCTGCAGATATATCATTGTTGACTTACTGTTACAGCAGTTGTATGGGCACACTGATGTGAAGAGGGTGGGGTATGAGCAGCCCATGATCTGCTGGCAAAGGCAGCTGTGAGACTGTCCTGTGAGCCCACTGTTTACCATCTCCATTGACTAATGTAGTGGATATTCTAGCCATGTGTCCTAGTGAATATTATGGAGCACATACTATTTTACTGGGTACCTCTTGTCCCATGTGGCTGTTAGATCTCTCGAAGTAGCCCAGTAGCCCACTATATTCCCTTGTATACATGCAGCAGGTTCATACATATGCTACCATATTCTAGTACTCCTTACAAGTGGTGTATAGGTGAATGACTTACTTTGCGAACGCAGCAGTTGAAAGTCCTATTATTCAGGGCTGACTCTGTCTGATGCACGCAGTACACTGTCAATACATAGTTAAGTACAGGTTGTGTGGGTTGGCTGGCATTATTTTTACTATAAGTATGAGAGTTGGAGTAAGGTGTCAGTCCCTAGGGCCCTTAGTTATCAGTGCATGTGCTATGCATTGTCTCTTGGCCAAGGCCAGGGCATACTGATCATGCCTACATCTGCCTACAAGGACATCCTCAGGGGGTTCCTCCTCTGAGTCCTTCTGTGACTGTGGCTGCGGGGACCCAGGCACTGGTGGGGGACAAGTGCCCCTTCCCTTTGCTGATCCTGCTGCAGCTATTTTCACAGGATAATATTGTGTAGCATGGCACATACAGTGAACATCTGTGCACATGTGGATGGAGAGTACTGCTGGGCTCTGCCAGATATATCAAGGCACTGGAATCATGGCTTTGACAGCACAAACACATGCTCTATGATGTTCCTAGTTTGTGTGTGTGCCTCATTATGGCATTCTTCCATAGTTGTGTGTGCCTTTCTAATGAGTGTCATCATCCATGATTCCAGTGCATAGCCAGCATCCCCCAGTAAATGGCCATGTGGGATGTCCACCCTAGCAAACATCTGGTACAGCTGTGATGCATACCAGGTATGGGAGTTGTGATAACTGCCAGGGTTGCCAGCACACACATTCATGATAATGCCCTGGGCATTGCATATGACCTGGCAGTTGATGGAATGATGCCCCTTGTGGATGACGTAGATTCTACCCTCCTCACTGGGTGGTGCCTTGATGTGTACATGAGTACAGTGTATGGTTTCTAGTACTTTAGGGTAGTGTGCTACATGGTAGAAGTGTTGCATATTGCTGATCCTCACCTCAGGGTTGAGGGGGAAATAAATGTGCTCACTGGCATTTGGTAGCATGGCATTCAGGAACTGGTGGAGAACCCTGGATGTGGATGCCTGTGACACCCCCATCATGTCCACAGTTTGCCTTGGGAAAGTACCTGTGGCTAGTATCCTTAGAGCTACACATACCTTTGTGTCCACTGGGCTGGGTTCCACTCCACTGGCTCTGGGTCTGAGTTGAGGGTGGCTGAGCTCAGTGAGTTGATCTAGTATATCCTTGTCCACCCTGTAGCACTCTACAATCTCCAGCTCGTGTAACTCCAGGAAGGTTACCCTGGGCTTGAACACTCTTCTCCTTCTCATTCTAGGCCTATCATCATCCTCTGCAGCAGCATGTACCTCAGCATCTAGCACATACAGATTTAGTAGGCCTGCAGCAGACCCTAACATTCCTTCAGTTAAAATTCCCATGTCTGTACACCACTGGTGCCGAGTTTGGGGAGAAATCAGATTGTAGGGTGTATGCAGCCTTTATTGGACTCTGCTGCAGGTGTGGGTTGTGTGATTGGCTACCTATGATGCATTCCACCTGCCAAGTACATCATTAAGAACATTTAATGGCTCTAATTTAATTGAATCAGCAGTTAATATATCATTGGCTTCTGGATACACTCAGCGCTGCAGATTGCTGCACAAACACAAGGAAACAAGTGCCCCAAAGGTAAACAAAGCTCACCAGTCATTGTACACACTCCCCTGAAAGAGCACACTCAGCACAGTGGCACGCCATCCAAAAATGCTGACACACACTCACCGAAGGTAAAAATCTCATAGCAGCCAGTGTACACACACCCCTGATGAGCACAGTGGCATGCCAAACAAACAGGCACAGCTGAGTTCCAATGAACTTACAAGTTCTCAGACACACCCCCTGTTGATGTCAGCTACATCTTCTGTGGACACCGACACAGTTTTGTGCCTATATGGAAGGAATATGTGGACATGGATACCCATTTGTGCTATTCAGTAACCTCAACTCATTTGCACAGGGTTCTGTGCACACAACCTGGAAACTACACAGTTCCTGGCCCCACCTCATTAGCAATAGCACCATTCCACCATTGTGGATATTCCATAATAGATTTCTGTCACGTACTATGAAATTTGTTTTTTTCACTATTTTTTCATAACTGTATTTTTGTGCACTGCAGCGAGCTGTGCAAACATAACCAGATTATTAAAAAAAATAAAAATTATCTTAACTTATTTTGCTTACATTTTTGGACACACAGAGGATAGTTTTATACATATCTGTGTCTGCTATGCTTTTTCTGTCCATCTAACCAACACTGGGTCTGCAGGACTGCCTCTCTGCTTGCTGGATTGCTCTACCTTCCTCATTTCTGCTTAAGAGGTGATTTGCATGCCATGGGTACTTCCGTGTTGATGCGTGCATGTGCGCCACCCAGCTTTGTTGACTGGATCGCAAACCTGCTTACTTTCATGTAAGTAGAATGTCATGATGCCTACATGGTAAAAAAGACCATGTAGGCTTTATTAAATTTTCCCCATAATCATATTGTATAACTATGTCTTTACAACTAGCAAAATCACCACACCACCTGCAATGACATTATACTTGTCCCTTCCCTTTTGCTGCCTGAAATGGAATACAACTCCACATTTTTAGTTTCAGGACAAGTTGTTAATTTATTCATTCTTAATTTTTTTTCCAGTTTTAGAGTATACCACTTAACACCCTCCTCTCAGCTCACCGTTCTGTTCATTTACTGGCATGCTCTCAGCAATGTCGATCCATTGTTGCATGAGGTCTGAAAGAAATCAAATTTCTGTCGTCCACTACCTAAACTCCTTCTTCCCCATACTTCATCCTCAACATGTTTCTATGCCTTTGCCAATACTCTTTTAATACCAGGTTTTGCTAAGAAGATCTATTTTCTTTACATTCCACTCAATTTCCACTATGTCCAATTTACTGAGGCTGAAAGCCCACATGAACTCTACCCATTTCTAATATATTTATTCCATTCCTTTTGTGCCCCTTTCAACAAAGTCAGCATTATCTCTACCACATATGTATTTGATCAACTCCAGCCTGCTCATATTTTCAGCATTTATTATCTTGCCACCACCCCTGTTTCATCAACTAGGCTGGCATTGTATATAGCACCTGTGTAACATTCTCCAGTGCACATCTCACACCGGCTTCACAAACCCCTCTTTGCTTGTGAATCTTCATTTCTCTGAGCATAACTTTTTTATTATTTCATCTTGGATCTTCCTTCCCCCCTTCTTTTCTACAATCTTCGATAGCATTTTCCTAATGTGTTATACATGCCCTACCTTCTTTTTTATCTTTCACCCATTTTGTTTTTTTTTTTGTGCACTTTATTTATTTATTTATGTATTTAACATTTGTTTACTGGGAAGATCTGAGTTGGAACAAAGCCAATTTTCAATGGAGGCTCTGAGAGAAATGTTCCTTATTATGTGCTGTCCTATTTTTCTCTTCGTCATCTCTTCCCTGCTCTACCAATGTCTAAGATTTATAAGCAACACTCTGCAGAACAACCAATTTCCCTCTGTACTTCAAATGTTTACTGATTTTCCTCAGCCCTATACAAATTCTCCTACCAGACTTCCTGATCTCTTATTGCATGCAAGTATCCTTCACTTGTCTAATACTTCTTTTTCCATTCTCAAACCTCTCTATCACACAGCTACTTTCCATGCATAGCAATCACCCACAATGGAAGGCTGCCTTCATTTATTTCATTCACTTTTTCCTCCCAAAGCCTTATTTATATACTTCAGGGTATCTCTTTCTATCTCCAAATTAGCCCCTTAATCAGTAATGTCCACCACTCAGTACTGCAGCAATTTAATTAGTGATTTTCCAACCCCCATCAGTCTTCATGTCATATTTATTGCTGCCATATATCATACAAAGTCCACCCCTCCCATTTTGTTCTTAATCATCCTCAACTCAGCCTACTTTTAATAATCCATGCCTTTCTCCTTGCCTCGTCATTTTATCACACAGAACCTGAATCCCCTTGAAAATCTCATCTTGAGAATTTATGGCTGTCAGCCCAGATAAATTACAAGTGAGAGAATCATTGTTTTTACATTGTCTGTATCCTTTTTATTTTTTATTTATTTAACATTTGTTTACTCAGAAAGTCTGAAAGGGGCAGAGCCCATTTTTCTCTGGAGGCCGAGGGAGAAATGATCCAGAAGCATGTCTTTCAAATGTGGGAGGAAACTGGAGCACTGGGAGGCAACCTACATGAATGCAGGGAGGACATACAGACTCCACACAGAAGGCACCCCAGCCAAGAATTGAACCAGAGAACCTCTTGCTGTGTGGCAACAATGATAATCACTCCACCACTGTACCACCCTCTATCCTCCTTTGTACAACACCCTCACACTCCACATGACTTAAATGCACCCATTTCTTCTTTTTTATCTCTTCCAATATTGCATAAACTTTCAAAACTAGAAGCTTATCACCCCATTTTACCATGCAATCCTTCCATATATAGTTCCTACTTACTGAATCTTCCACTATTAACTCCTTGTGATGATATTGTAGCTCAAAAAATGTGCTAATCTTCTTAAATACAGAAAGCACTACTTGATGTTGCCAGTGTATATACTACAACAGGAGATTATTAACATCCATAAAGCAATACATGTTGGTTCCCTTCACTTGTTCTTTCCCTGACATAAAAGTCTCCATGTTTCCTGTGCATGTATTTCAGTCCTTATTAAAACATACCCTGCAAAATAGGACAACCCTAGCTCACATTTATCATCAGTGTCATACGATCTGTTCTGCCAAGTTCTAGATTACCCTAACTCAGAGACCTTTGTAGACAGCCTTCAAATGCCCTTTTTTCTAGTTTCCTTCTCTGACAACCTGCTATATTATCTTTAATAAAATAAACAAATTAATTAATAAAAATGGTAAAAACGCTGGTAAAAACTCTGTACCCATGAGCTACCACATGAGTGGTAGTCTACTTAACACCGAACGTGTGATAAGAGACCCTGGGACACAGGTGGACAGTAATCTCTCCTTTGATAATCACATCGCCACAATAGTCAGGAAATCCTTCTACGTGGCACACCTCATCAGAAAAGGTTTCTCATCCAGGAAAAAAGAGGTCATTGTTCCCCTCTACTCATCACTCATTAGGTCCATTATAGAGTACAGAGCCCATTTTGGTATTTATCTCACAAGACATCTACAACAACTGGAAAGGTCACAGAAATACCTCACAAAGAGAATTATTGGCCTCAAACAGATGCCCTATGCAGACCATCTCAAAACACTCCAGCTTTACTCAGTTGCATATCGCCTACTTAGAGGCAATCTCTGCCTAACATACAAAGCTATGTCAAACCCAGAGCTGTTGGACATGCTCCACTTAAAGAAATCCCAATCCCTCCGAGCTACACGCTTTAGGGACCTAAACCTTGTCACCACAATAAACAGAACATGCTGGAGGGATAGATTCCTGTCCCAGAGACTTCCCATACTCTGGAACAAACTACCTATCTAGATCAAACAAAGCTCCTCATTAGCACTCTTCAAGAAAAATCTTGATGATTGGATGGGGAATAGGAAATTCACCCAGGGGATCACCTCTGTGGCTCTGCTCAACAGGGGCACATGAAAATAATTTTCTTGGGTGGCGAAAGCCAGGGTACCTTTTTGGCTAGGCTTATATAGGCCCTAGGGCCAGAAGCCTAGTACCTACCTATGAACCTATCAATAAATAAAAAAACAAGCTTTGTGAATGTTCATGAAAATCATACATGCTCTCCCAGTCCTCTTATTATTGTCCCACTTACTGAAATTTCTAAGCAACCTTCAGTGGTCAGCGGAAAACCTTTTCATTACAAACCCTCCTTGTTCTTCCCCTATTATCTCTGGTAGCACCTGTTGAATTGTCTTTATTGCTTGTGAAGATGTTGACATCAGCGTTACTCAAAGAAATTTCTCTTAATTCTCTATAACCCCTTTTTTGTCTTTCTCCTTAAACGCCACCATCGTGGTTGCATACTATGAACGTGGTAATTTTTCCTTTTCTATCCCATCAATAAATACCTCTGTCATTACTCTTTTGACCTGTACACATAGCTGCTGGTAAATTTCTACTAGGATGCCTTCAGGACCTTCTATCTTCTCTTTATTTTATTTTCAGTTACTGAATATCCCCTTTTATGCCTCCCTTCTTATCTTTTTATTTAACTGTTCAGAATCAGTGGTATCAACTTTGGAAAACCATAGACCCGATGAGTGCTTTACCTCAATGGAGCCAATTTTACTTAACCTTTGATTGGCTATAATGGGCAAAATCAGATTCTTTTTTTGTTTGCTTGTTTTCATTTGCATGCCCCCTAGCTAACCATTAGCTGCCCAGCTGTGTTGTTCTTCCTTCAGTGTGGCTGGTACTATCCCTTGGGGTTGGGGCTCTACCAATGTTAGGTTGAGCAGGGGAGATGGAGGAAAGCAGTCTGTAACATCACATATGCTGGCCTTGCACATGGGATTTTTTTTTTCATTATTGTCTAACTGGGTAGTTATGTGCGTCATCTCATGTAATGTCAGCTCAGGTCTCCCTGCCCATATGCCATAGTTTTACCAGTGATTTGTTTTCATGACTATGGTGCGCCCCCTTCACCAGCATGAATGGGTCAGCTGGTGGAACTGCTGTTTTCCACCTATCCTTTGCTGGTTCCTCCAGTAGTCAAACTACTAGTCAGTCTCTGGTTGTAATAAGGGCTCCATCCCCCTAAACCACAGAGCTGGATAGCTAAATCTGATTATCTTTGCTATCACCAGTAAGAATTTTGTTTTTAATCCAGTGGAACACTCTAGAAAGATCTTGGTATAGAGAATTTTGAATGCTTTCTTCATGACCACTAAATGTGATGCATATGAGATTATCAGTGTACAAGATGCCACTAAGGGAGTCACATCACTGGTTCGGTTAGTAGTGACTTGCATTAATAAAACAATGCAGTTTAGTGTGAAACAATCTCTATATGGTCTACTAGTAGGTAGCTGTTTAGTTGGAAAAGTTACAGTCAATCCATTTTAGAAACTTCTCCAAACCTTAAAGACTCAAGCTGACATAGCGAGAGCCCCTTTCAAGATTGAATGATACAAGATTGAACACTCTCTTTACAACCTAGCTTTGCTTCCAAAGGCTTATATAGTGCCCTTGGACTTAAAATACACCTAATTGTACATCCCAATTCATAAAATGCAAAGGTGTTTCCTAAGATTTGTTGTCCTGGCATTGTACTTTCAGTTTACACCTTTGCCTTCTGCTGTTTCATTGCTCCAAGAGTCTTCTGAAAGAGCTCGACCTACGTCATAGCTTTTTGCATACTTCAAGGCATCAGTATTTTTACATATTTAGACAACTGCCTCATCTCAGCTCTATTACTCCAAAATACTTTTGCTGCTCTTCAGTTTACCAAAAATCTTTTCAGTACTTTGAGGTTTAAGCTAAATTTGAAAAAAAAAATCTTGTTTAAACCTCTTTCACAAGTTAATATTTCTAGGATACCTGCTTGTCAACTCACTATCAGTTGCATATCTTCCTTCTGACATATGTCAACTTATTAAGTTTATGTTACAAATGTGATCCATCAGAGCATGTCTACTGCAAATGAGTTTCTCAACATTCTTGGATTCATGGCTTCCTCTGTTCTAATGCTTCCATTTGCCAGACTACAAATGAGGGAATTCCAGTGATTGTTAAATCAATTTAGATCCAGCATCTTCACCCTTTATCATATGAGATCCCAGTTCTCAGTTTCATCAAAAAGAAACTCCTATAGTGGGCCTATAAGGTTTTGATAAAGCTGAGCCTCTCATTTTCTGTCCTCCTCCTATTTGGCCAGTCATGTCAGATGCATCAGACTTGGGGGGAGTGGGGACGTACCAAGGCATCAAAGTTCTGAGTGGGAACAAGCATATAAACTTCATGAAGATGATGGTTCTAATAAAGGTTACTAAAGCCTTAAGTCATCTGAAGATCCATAGACTTCTGTTAGTGATAACAGACATCTCCCTAGTGCTTTTTTTTAAACAAACAAGGAGGAACAAAGTCATACCCCCTGTGCAGACTAGCCATGATTGCTTGTGAAATGGCAATACAAAACAGCCTCAATCTGCAAGTCACATACATTCTGTCAGAGCAGAACACAATTACAGACAGTTATAATACAGCAGACCTTTTATGAGTGGATACAATGCCCATAGGTCTTCCAGGACACTGTCCATCTGTAGGAAACTCCTGAAAGTATAGTTTTACTCCTTTCTCAACAAACAACTAAACAATTTCTGTTCCAGGACACCTTGCTAAAAAGGCCTGAAAAACAAAAGCATGTTCTTTGCCCTGGATGGAAAAGATCCTATTTGTCATTTCCTCATTTTTTCTTTTATTCCCAAACACCTTATAAACTTCAATGCAAACTTGTCAAAGATGTTCCTGGCATCTCTCAGCCACCATGGGTCCTCTCATGTCATGCATCTAATCAAGAGTGTTTACTAAAAACTTCCTCACATAATGGTTCTTCTCACACAGGACAGGGAATGCGTAGCCCGTCTCAGCATTCAAACCCTTCAACTAACAATTTAGATGAGAGAATGTGGATCGTATTTAGATACCTTTCCTTTTTCCTCAGAATGTAAAGCAAATATTAAAGGAGGCTAGAAAACCTGGTACTTGGAAATCATACTAAGCAAAATGAAAAAACGAAAACAAAAAAGATTTCCTAGCTGGTGCCGACAAAGTCTGTTCCTAGCACGGGCTCCTCTTTTTCTTCAGTATTTTTTTTTTAATTTTCTCTAAATCTTTTTGGACTCCATTCCTAAGTCAAAGCACGATTAAAGTTCATGAAATTAGTATTGTTTTAATCTTTGATGTTAGCCAAAAGTGCTCTTCGCAGCACCCGCAATGTGCCCAGTAATAACTCCTTCTGCAGTTCGTATAGAGTTACATGTACTGGTAGCATATCTAAACACAATAGTAGATGTTTTTATAAGACCTAATGCTTCTACTACTATTGGAGCTGTCTGGGTATCTTTCTTCCACATTGCTCTTATTTCTGCCTGCAGATCCTGATATTTTATGACTTTGTGCCTCTCTGTATGCAAGACACTGTAGTCAATGGGTGTAGCGATTTCAATAATCAATGCTACTTTTGTCTTCTTTTCTTGGACCACTATATCCATTTTTCTAGCATCTATCTTTTGAACTGCTGGTAATGGATGCTCCCACGAGATGTAAACTACATCATTTTCTATGATGCTTTGTGGCTCATGTTTCCAGTGTTTTACAGCCACTTCAGTACTATAATGTCCACACAGTCTCCAGTGCAACTGTCTTTCCACATTATTGTGCCTTTCAGGATGCAGTCCTTCTGCCATTAGTATGTCGCAACCAGCAATGAGATGTGCAACTGTTTCCAATTTGGTTTTACAAAACCTACATTTGTCTCTTTCTCTCACATGTTCATTGGACTTTATAAACCAACATGTACGCAGCCCACTATCCTGCTCTGCCAATATTAACCTTTTATCTCTTGGTTTGAATTCGCCTCTCCTTAACCATTCCTGAATTCATTCCTGATCAACATGAGGTTCTTCCAGATGTTTTCTGTACTTGCAACTAAATTTATGCTTTTTCCACATTTCTTGCCTTCTCATCTGGTCCTTCACCGTATATCTTTTCTTTTTTTTTTTTGGCACATTCAGTTGCTGCCTGATTTTTATCTGCTTCTGGTTTGATTTCCATTTCTGCTTGACATTGATATGCTTCTGCCAAATGTCGGTACCTGTGTGAGTTGCCCGATTCTGTCCTAGAGTATACTGTCATCAAGGTACGTCTTTCAGCTATTTCTGATTGTCTGCCTTTGTATCCCTCTTTCGTTATCTCAAATTACATATGTTTAAATGTTTTTTGTATATCACGTCCCCTAGAAAAGGTGTGGTACAGACTTGGGATCTTAATTTTGTTTTGGAGTTAACTTTCTCTCCTTTTGAACCTGCAAATAAAGATACTGCTTTTGTACAATTTCTAACTTACAAGATGAATTTAATTATTGCACTGACTTCTTGATGGGTATCTGAATTACATACCCTTAAATCTACACATCATTGCTTGATTTTCCTCAAGAACAGGCTGTGTCTCAGATTGAAATATTACACCAAACATTGTCTCTGAATTTATTCTGAACCAGATTCATTTTCTTATAATTTATACTAAACCCAAAAAACAGAGGAGAAAGCATCTGGCATACCATTGATGCCCACAGACAACTGAGATTTTGCCTGGAGAAAACTAATGAGTATAGAAAATGTAATGATTTCTTTGTATCCTTTGATGGCAAAATAAAAGAAGCCTGTTTTAAAATGTGACAGCCCTTTGAGATGTATAGCAAAAATATTTCTGAATTGATATTTATTTATTTATTTATTTATATTTGTTTTCCAGACTACAGCATTGATTACAAATCATCAATCACAGGCATAGCCCGTGTTACATATATAGTAGCAGAAACATAAAATACATGAATATAGGAATCCGTGCATATATACAGAGGTCGACATATATAATGTATGAATGCAGGAAACTATGAAACTTGAAAAATGTAGACAGGTAGAATGATTTTTTGGTGGGGGAATGCTAGGTTCTGTCTGGAGAGAGTATGAGTAAGTGTCTGGGATGGACAGAAGGTTAGAGAATCTTCTGAGTAAGTTAGATGGTGACAGGACATGAGAAGGCTTGTAAGGCTGTTATGGTGAATGACAGATAGACAGTTCTGCTGATTTTTGGAGTTTGGTTTTGTATCTCAAGATAGCCTATCTGCTGATGTTCCTCAGAGATGCTTAATAGTCTCAGCTGCTGGGAGTAGGGATTTGATTCCAATTTTTCCATGCTTCATCTCATGGCTTCATTATAGTCTTATTTTTTTAGGTGAGCTAATGAGTCAGAGACGTTTAGAGGTCTGATGGCCACAGGGGCATATCTTGAAATGAGAGCAGTTCTGAGAATTTGTTAGCAGCTCTGTTTGTATCAGTAAGGGAAATTACAGTGCATGTAAAATGGGAAGTTTGTATAGAGGCTTAGACCTGAAGGAAATTTTGGGGGATATTTGATTTTAAGATGTTGTAAGATAAAGACAATAGGGTAGTGGTCACTGAAGGTGAGACATTGAATGGAGATCGAGGAGAAGTTGAAATGGGGGGAAGTAATAATAAGATCAAGTAATGAGTAGAGATTTGATTTGAGGTTGGATCTACTGGTGTTGTCCATTAATTAGAGTAGCCTGTGGTTGGCAAGCAATTTAGTTAGGTAATATTTTTATATCTCCTAGTAGGTTTAGATTAAAATCCCCAAGAATAGTAACGTGTTTATCTTGTTTGACATGACAGTAGTAGATTTTTAAATCTGAGGATCGATTCTTTGAGTGGCAGGTAGGCAATGGCCAGGTAAAGTTGCTGTAAGAATTTAATTGGGAGTTTGATTAAGGGGCATTTGGGATCAAAGTCAATGCAGGACTTGACATGGGTGACTCGAGAGATGCTGAGTACTGATTTACGTGGTAGCATCACACTGCCTAACCCTTACTGGATAAGCATCAGAGTTATACTTAATCAGGGGAAGAAGTGGTGCACATGATGGTGATTGTCTTTGCATCCAAACTCAGTAATGACCAACAAATGAGAAGAAAGGGAGTCCAGGAAGTACTAATATTCTCAGTTTTGTTTAATTTGCATTGAGTAGCACACAGGAGAGACAGCAGTATCTCGAAGGATATTTAGCGATATTTTTATGAATGTTAGAGATGATGCAATTGTTGTGGTTGCAAAGAGTTGTATAGATGAGGAAGTGATGACTTTGTAGTGATAGTAGGAAAACATCGGTGCTTTCAGACGTAGCAGAGCAAGATTTTATTTGATTGCTGGTATTTAGTGGTTAGTGTTGGGAAAGAGAATTATATTATGTATGATCATTTAGTAAAGGATTCTTGCTTAGAAATACAAAGAAAAGAAAAGAAATTATAGCCCTCTGAATAGTGCAATAGTTAGCTTACAGTTTAGTAAAGTAGTATTTGAGTTTGCAGATATTTGTTCATGAAGGATTATTTTCTGTTTGCTAGGTGATTTTGACCTGTGGAAGTGGTGTGTGCAGGAATAGATGGTGCGACTTTAAATGGTAGGGCCAATAGCGAATTTAGTGAATGTGGCACTTATAAATCAGAGCATCTTGGGGTGGTTGAGGAGTTATGGGAGGGAGAGGAGGAAGGCGAGTCACCCCCCTACCTCCCAAAATTTGTAAGTGGCAATCAATCTACACTTGTGTTGTGAATCTGAAATGATCACTTTTGCCTTGAGATTAGATAGCAGGTAAGTGTAAAATGTTCAAATAACATAACTAAGGCTAAAACCTTATAAAAGTAGCTGTTCGTTCAGCTGCCTGAATATGCCTGAGGCAGAAAAACACTGATTTAACACAAGAGCCATATGCTTCAGCACAGGACTGTTCATTGTTGTGACTAAAAATAGTCAGAATAAACAGAAGTCATAAAGTGACAACTTCAAGTGCAAAGATCATCCTAGCACAAGGAAGGCTTGCTGAAAGATTAAGCAGTTCCCCAGAATAAGCAAATGCAGTCAAATGCAACACAGAAAATGCAAGAACTTAAGCATTGTAATCCATTCAAAAGTAATGGGGAATGGAGGCCACAGCTTAAAATACATTCTTGGCTGTGTTTGCAGTTTACAGCCATTCACTCATTCACTTGTTTTGATTCCAATATGTTTCTTTAGGGGGCTAACATATAACTCCTTACGGCATTTGCAACTTGCAGATGAGGACTTGTGTGGATCTCAGTCTGTTTCTTTAAGGGAAGTGCCCTCTCATTACTTGCTGTGTTTGTAATTTAAAGCCATTCACCTGTTTAGATCAACATGTGTTTTTTTTTTTTTTTTTTTTTTTTTTGTTTCTTTTTACAATTTGTTTGCACCTGCAGCCATTCACTCACTTGGATCACATCATGTTTCTTTAGGGGACTATAACTTCCTTTGGTCTTGATGACATGTCTTTACTTATAAGGTGATCCACACAGAAGGATTTCCGCACTACCATAGCTATCTGGTAGCCAACATTTAGCTTGCTATCTATCAGTGTTCCTAGGTCCCTCACCACTGGGTCTACTTTTGGGGGTATGCTATCAATATTATAATTTGCAGGGATATCTGAGTTACTGAAGGGTCTGATTACATATTTTTTAGCATTTAGTCTCAGACCATGGTTTTGGCAACCATTGTTTCTCATTTTTAGGCCTGTTTGTAGGATGTCAACATTGTTTGGGAATTCATTGTTTGCTCCCAGCTTGCATTCATCTGAGAACTGATGAGCCATTGGCCCGCAATATTGGCCTTCACTTCAGAGAAGTATATACTAAACAGGAGGGGTACCAACACTAAACCCTGTGGGACACCAGTCATAACAGGTTTCTTATCAGAAGTGGATTCATCTATCCAGACAACATGTGTCCTGTCAGTCAGCCAACTGGCTATCCATCTGATAATGTAGGGGTTTATACATAACTCAGTAAGTTTATCTATGATCGTTGGCCAAGTTTAGATAAATGTTGTTTACCATTTTACCTCATTCATGGCCCTGGTGAATTTCTCAAAGTCCACCAGACTGAGCAGGCCATTGCTAATTATCATGATGGTCTTGCAGATAAGACTGGTCAAGCTTATGGGTCTATAGTTCCCTGAGTCAGTTGATGGACCCCTCCTTGTGCAGACTGACCACTGTTACAGTTCTTCATTCCTCTGGGCAAAGCCAGTCTGGAGGCTGTGGTTAAAGAGAGTTTCTAGTGGCCCCAATAGATTCTGTTTTAAGCTATCTAAGAAGCATCCTGGAATGTTGTTGAGACCCATGGAGGTTATATTTTGGCTTTGGCAAGCACAGTAAGGACCTGTTCCCTTGTAATGACTGGTAAGTGGATGGATGCAAGTATATCTTTGGGTGTTGTAGGAGGTGAGGAGAGGAGAAGTTTTTACTGAACTTGTGAGTCAGCAGGTTTACTATAGTTTCAGTCTAGGTGTAAGTCTTGCCATTCATGATTAACTGGGCCTATTGCTGAGGGTTTCCCCTGAGGTTACAAACATAATTAAAAAAAGCTGTATGGTTATCTTTTTCTCATAGTTCACATTGGCAAATTTGACCAGCTCCCTAAATTGTTTGTTTAGACTGGTAAGTGTCATTTTTTGGACTGTTTTGTCTGTGCCTACTTGGCTTTGGAGAGGATTTTCTTCCTTTTGTTGAATAGCCTATTTATGCTAGAGGTCCACCAGTGTAGTTTATTTTTGCCAATAATCATAGATTTGACTTAAACAGGTACTGCCTCCTCTATGGAGCTATACATGTGGTTGTACAATACTTTTTTGCACAGCTCAGAGTAGGCCTTAGTGTAATCCGGGTATGGAGAGCTTTGAAAGTTTAATAAACTGCCACTTAGTTTGAAAGAACTGGCCTTAGCAAAGTTCATAACAGGTTTGGAGTTTTTTGGGGGTTCTATATTAGTTTTAATACTATAGGAGATCATTTTGTTGTTAGATCTTACCAGGGAGGAGTTAATGCTGAGGAAGGAACAACATACTCCATGTCTGTGAGTACTATGTCTAGGATATTTGTACTTCTAGTAGGGGAGCTAACTAGTTGGTCTCGGGTGTTTGCATTGACAAAGACCAAAAACCTCTTATCAAGTGAATTATGGGTCATATAAGTCTCCCAGTTTATGGAGGGGTAGTTAAAGTCATCCTCACAGCTAAATAACTGATATCACTGCAGTGTCTCAGTCGTCCTACTGAGGAAAGTGTTATAATGGTCACACTAGCTCTGCACTTTTAGGGTGGGTGAGTTGCCATCAGCTATTTGCCCTCTTCCTCCCTGCCCTTGTCCTTTCAGTGCCCAGACCAGGATTTGAACCTGAGAGATATGAAGTGTTTCATTATTTTGTCTCAGTTTATGCAAAGAGCGTCAGAGATCTATTGAGAATTTTATAAATATAAAAAAAAAACACTTGGGACATCGAAAGAATATTGAAAATAGTGTTATATTACCCTTGTAAAGGAAATGGCTAGTGGCCATTAATGATAACCTGTCTGCCATTTACATATGGAAAACATTTACTGTTCCCTGTGACTGTCCCATTATGAAATGAGGTTGCAATCTGCCCATTTTTACTCTACAAATCTATTTGCAACAATTATATTACATAGCAAACCAAATGTTCCACCTACACAGAGATCTGCACAAAATAATTAAGGATATTCTGAACCTTTATATAATGAAAGTTCAGATCCAAGAATTTTGACTCCTGCCTGAGTCACCAGTATACTACAATCTGGCAGTTTTTAGCAAGTAAGTCACACTGGTCTGTGGAATTAATCATGCATTATCATTCCACAAAAGTTATCTCTTGTCTTTCTGAGAAGGAAGCAATTCACCCTCAAAGATCACCATCACTCTAATCACAAATATAGAAAACATGCAAGCAAACTTCCTATATGTTGTTAACATAAAAACAACACCCCATTCTACACCTGATGTCAAGATTTGAATAATAGAAAAATGAGGCACGTCCATTCTTCATGTTATGTTTTTCTCTTGCTGCACCATTCTTTGCTCCCTGAAACATTTTCTGCGAGTTACAGACCTTTCCAGATCTGGCAGAATGGTCTAGTTTTCTTTGTCCTGCTGCATAACAACAATGCTTACCAGCAGCATCACAGTCTACAAGGATATATCCTATCAGAAAATAAGATTGCTATCTTGATTTCTTCAGGGACAGACTTTTATATCTTTCAGTGCACCTACTTCTCCCAAATTCTCACCTTTCTTTTGGAATAGTTAAAGATTAGTGCCACGTAAATGAAGATACCCCCCCAACTTCATAGCTGGGTCTTTCTGCTTCACTCTAGGCTGTGCAGCTTTGCAAATGGCAATGCTTATGGGATCGGGGATTATAGACTCCTTAATCTAAATATGGGCCTTATTTTAGAAGTTGCCTCATTTTCTTCCCATTCTAACTCTTTTTCTAGAATAGCCTCTAAACGTGAAGTTGGTCCCACTGACTTAAATTTGATTTAGTCATTCAATGAGTCTGCTCAACTCTTGCCTCTCTGATAGTTACAGTTTTCTTTTGACATCCCCAATGATTAAGCTGCCTGGATAAGCATGCATATGACAACACCCCACCTTCCTGAGTTGCTGCTTCCAAAGCTCCATCTCTTGCTTGGTTCAGTTAAAGTCCCTTGAGAAGTCTAGCACCATTCTTATCTGATGCTTCTCCTTGGGAATCTATTAACTCTATACTTGTTTAGTATTAATCATTACTGACTTCCATAGAAAGCTAAGGACACAGGTACATGGAGTGAGCATCTGGTCTTGTCCTGAGGTTGCCAAGCATAGGAGTACTGGAGTCTGTAATTAATTTTGCATGGCTTTCTACATCCACAATCCTTTTCTGTTGTACATTCACTGGTTTATGGAGTAGCTTCTGTTTTCTGTCTTTGACTATCTCAACTTCATTACTCTTACATATCTGTTCTTTTAAAACAGTTTCTCTTCTACTGAAGCAAGCTTTCCTACTGTTTCACTTTGTTAGATTGTAGGAATATACATCTTTAATCTGTAATGGATGCTATTGTACTGTTCACTGTTTGAATGTTTCCATCAATAATGACTAAGATGACTTGTCCATGTTCTTTGCTTGCAGGTTTTGTCACTTGTGAGACTGAAAATTGAAAATTTCAAAGACCTCAAGAAAGAAACATAGTTAATCAGCCATACCCTGCACGGGTCATTTCTGTCCCCTGCTTTAATTTTTATTTAATCTGTCTTTGAATATGGCAAGAACTGCTGTTGTAAATTTAGACATGGTGAGTACTTCTGCCATAGTTTATTTATTTTTACTTGTTTGCCAGATTCATTGTTTCAATTCTAGGCTGGGGTGCCTTCTGTGCAGAGTCTACATGTCCTCCCAGCAATTGCATGTTTTTTTTTTCAAGGTGCTACGATTTCCTCCCACATTCCAAAGACATGCAGTAGGTGGATTGGACACTGTAAATTGTCCATAGGTGTGAGTGGGTCCACGTGTGTGGTATGGAAGGACAATTGTGACCAATCTGAACATTGCCTCTAGATGTCTGTCACTGTTGAACTGATACCCTGACCCCATGTGAAGAAAATGGGAAAATGGTGCTGTATGAAGGGATGGATGGATGGATGGATGGATGGATGGATGGATGGATGGATGGATGGATGGATGGATGGTTTACCAGGTAAGCAAGCAGGTCTATTGACCCTTTAAAGCCATGACATGGGCTCACGCAACAGTAAAATACACTGATTTGCAATAATACACATAAGACAGTAAAATTTACCACACTGATCAATAAGTTGTTGACCAAGTACTAAGACTTGTTGGTAATCTATTGGAAAACAGTATACAGAACAATTGCTTGTGAGGACATATATGTAATATATACAGTTGCTATATGCAGGAATACAAATATATGCAGGCATGCAAATTATATATAGAAATATAATGCACAAATATAGACCAGTAGTGAATGCAAATATATCTATCAGCAGTGCATGTCTAAATATTGACCAGCAGTGAGAATTATCTGAGCCTGGTAATAACAGCATTTTTAACCATTGTCCAGATAACAGTTAGAAGTAGATTCTGCCAATACAGTGATATTTAAGCTTGTCTGTAAAGTCCCTAACTAGTTCTTAGTTGATTTAATTAAACAAGTCATTCCAGGTTACAGATCTACTCTCTAGAAAGCTATTTCTCCTTATATTAAACTGAATCATGAACGAGCAAGGGAAAGGTATCATCAAAACTACAAAGTTCATAAGATTTATCTTGAAATAGTAAACTGACTTTAGATAGACCACAATAGCCTTATTTTAAGATCTTGAAAGTAGAGTGTTTGGAGAGAGGCTACCCTATTTGTCACAGAAAGCCAATTTGTGCTTTCTAGCAGCTTATAATGTCAGAGCAAGAGGTCTACCAGGAGGATACATCTGCAGATTTTGTTGTCTACTATTTGAATCGTGTGGGTATTATATGTTGAATGCAATAAAAGAAACTGAAGAAATAGTCTAATTTAGATACTAAACCACTTTTGGTAATGGCTATTCAGGAAGGTAACTAATCTTGTAACATAGTTTCAGTTGTGAAAACACTTTACTGGTTATGTGTTAAGTATTCAGTGAAGGGAATGAGCAGGGCTTAGGGTTATGCCTGGGTATTTCTGCTTGGTGGTATTGGGGATAGTATTACCATTGTCATAATTAATGCTATTGGGAGGATTAGGGGTCATCTGATTGTAATAATAGAGACCATGGCACTGTTTTTCTTGGTTTTGATTCAAAGCCTGTTAGTTGTTGACCAACTTCATAATTGAGCAAGGTCCTCTTGTACCTTATTTTGCAGGTGTCTGATGTTCCTACTGGTTTATAAGAGAAGTATATCATCTACAGTATGTATATAACTAGTTTTAGATTTAACAGTTTCATTAGGAGATCATTAATAACAGAGAGAGAGAGAGACAGAGTTGGAGAGAGAGAGAGAAAGAGAGAATAGTAAGGGGCCAAGAGTTGATCTGTGTGGGACTTCAGTGTTAAGAAAGCCCACAGGTGAGAGGGAGTTGTAATAAACTTGGTAAGAATTGTTTTGCAGTTAGCTATAGAACCATCAGATGCCATTATCCATAAAGTTTAATCTTTAATATTTTATGTATTAAGAAAGATGTGATGCTTAACTCTTCTGAAAACCCTAGACATATCTACAAATACTCCTGATGTGAGTAGCCATTCATTCATATGTTAATATAAAAATAAAGTCTGGAATCTATTGAGGATGCTGGCAAATCGAATGAGTAGAACAGCTTTGCACAAGAAAGATAGATGGAATTATTTGACCCTTAAATCAGACAACACAACTTGGCACCTCATCAGATTGATAAATAATCAAAACATTTCTGAACCAGTCTCTTTTTTTCCATGAAATTTCTTACATAGGCTACTAAAGGCAAGAACAAAAACAGTCTTTGAACTTGCTTGAAGTAATTCCTACAAAGGAACAGTCCCAGTTTATACTTACACACTTCATTTTTTCAGGTAATCAAGTAATTCTTCCCTCTCTCAAGCTTTCTGGAGCACACAAAGAGAGTCCTATAGTTTCCAAATTTCACTAGGCAGAAACACTTTCTCATATTTTCCAAGTTCAGCTAAAGCAGAGACACATACTGCATTGGCAGGACATTTTCCCATGGTAAACACAACTCAGTGAAGTGTGTGACACCAGAACTCTCTAATACAAAGTACAGCAGGAAGCCTGTTCTACTGCTCGGTTCAGTCTTTGTCTCTCTTTCACTGAGTTGAACTCATTCTCCCTAGAAATGTATGTGCTTGTGAAGGGAAGACACATCTATGTGTGCCCTATTCTGAATCTGTTTTACATTTTTGAGTCAGACCCATATTCAGCTAGTCTAATCTTTTCAAGGTCAGAACAAATTTGATAATTAAAATACCTGCTTTTAGCTAGCTAACCTCTAGGTTTATTACACATCACTCCCCCCAACTCAAGACCTAGGGTTTCCAGTAAATATACTGGTCAGGGCATGCAATCTATGCCTGGTGAATGCTTCACTGTAGTTTCTGAAACAGGGGAGTCAACATTGATTATGTATCCTATTTCTGAGGGCCCAGTGCTCATCACTGTCTCTCATTGTCTATGAATATTTGCAATGCCTTCTGCTATTTGCCTGTGTCACCCCCACTTTAACAAACTACCATTTAAGGACTCATTAGTTTTCCCAGACCTTCTGTCTTAATTTCTGGCCTATGTGTCATAACAAAGATGAGGGTAGTACAAAGCTTTGTTATGTTGTCCCATCTTTATAACAGAATTGTTTTTGTTGTGAATGTATCACATTTGTCCCAGTGATTATTGTAATACGATGTTGGTGCAGGACAGCTTTTTTCTATTGTTATCTGCTTGAATTGGAATAAGGACTGTATTCAAATTCTTCCTTATACATATTTTTAGATTTTAAGTAGCACTCAAATTCTACAACAACAATATGCATAGATTGACATTTTTTGAACATAGTTAAAAAGATAGGATCAAGCAATAAGGGGATGCTTTAGTTAAATATCCAAATTAACAGAAATTATAAAATTTCTGTCCGTTTATCTTATAGTGTCATTCTTTTCCTGAGGTTCTTGAATACCTGTTCTACTCATGGTTAGCCTCCAATAAAGATTTGCACTTCTTCATGACGTTTTCAGCTGGTTGTCCTTTTCTGACACACTAGATGATGAAATGACTTCTATCCTACATTCTTTATCTTTCCCGGGCAGTTCTTATAAATTTGTAATATGTGCCCTGGTACATATAGATCGAGATATTATTTCAAATACTTTTGGGCAGCTTCATAGACTCACTCATACTCATTTAGTCCAAGAAGGATATTGCCACGGCAAAAATTATCATTCCCTTCCTTATAGCTGCAAAAGCAAATTGCTCAGTTTATGGGAAATACTTCATTGGATTGATTTGATCACTTGATGCTTATGACTCATTTTTTCACTCTTAAACTCATCAAACTTTTTCACACTACTTTTTTGTGCATCTTTTTAAGAGAGATCTGCTTAACTTTTCTGTGCTTTAAGCTTCTTTGTTTTTAAAAGGTTTGTCAATTTATCTTTTTTCCTGCTTAAGAGCATCATTTTAACAGTTAGATGGAATTTATTCTTGCAGTTTTCAAATTGTTCTCCTTTTAATCCAGAATTACCTTTATTAAATCAGCTGGTCATTTCAGGAACTTAGCCTGTATCATATTCAACCTACAGGTCGTGATATTCTGAAACTAAACATGGTATTGAAGACTTCAGGCTTCTACATTTTGTGAGGCAGATCATCAATTTCTTCTCACTCTTTTCACAATGAATGTTCATAGTGAGTTTGTCCTGCCTGACATCTCTCTAGTTCTTGGGGACAGCGAATGTTAATCATGTACAATCAGATTTTAATTTAGTCTCAGTTTTTTCTCAGACTTGGTTTTCATTTTCAAGTTTAGAGTTCAGCTTAGCTTTTCCTGACTTAAGTCCAATAAACTTACTATTGAACAAAGTCACCTTGCCGTTGTTATCCAGTCCACAGTTCATTGCTAGATCTCTTGGAGAATTTTTCAGGGACTTGGAGTCTAAGAACCTTTCCTGTTCATTTGTGTTGTGGTGCAGAATCTCAGTTAATACTGATAGCCCTGTGACAATATTTTATAGTTACATTACACTCCTGCATATTTAAATAAACTCTGCTATTGTGGAATACAACATAGCAAGCAAGGGTAGAGTTTAATGGCTTCGGCTAAAATTGTGTGTCTTTTTTGCTTTCAGATAATGCTTTAATAGTCTCTGTGTTCTTTTCTCATCTTCTTAAGTCATCTCATTTATATATCTGCCCATTTTTTTGTGAGTGAATGTCTGAAAAGGTTCAAAGTCCAGATGCAATGGTGTCATTTTATCTTAAAGTATACGATTCTGGTGTTATTTTGTTTTCTTTGTTGGTGACCTCAGACAGCTGAGTGGGACCCTCTGCATTTTATTAATTTCTTTTTTGTCTTCAGATTCTCTCTGCTTTATCATTAGAGCTGGTGTTTCCACATGCATCTTGCTTAGAAATTTGTGGAAGTTCACACACTAAGCAAACAAGGGCTGAAGAAATCAAACCCTGTACCACAAAAACTAAAGCCTGCAAACTTAACATTTGCTCTGTCTGTCAGGTTAGGCTTTTGTTCCAGTGAAATCATATCCTTAGCCACTTCACTGAGGCAAGCTGAAACATTTTCACAATACTTATACTGTTCAGATTTTCTAGGTTGTTCTTTTTACCACTCAACTTCTTCTAAATACATCTTGTTTTATGATAACTTTTGTCTTGAAGGCCCTGGCATTTTGTTTTTAGAGATAGGACAGTGCTGTTGATAGTCCGCAGGTTCGGTAACAATAAATCATGATCATTCCTTAAGCATGAAATGTCTAATAGGGTCTCAGTCTGACATCTGTTCTGCCACTCCAACTCAAGGGTTAGACTTTCTGGGTGTTTTTCATGCCTGTGCACACTTTTTACCAGTTTTACTAAGTCCTCCTTATGCCTGGCAGAAGCAACCTACAGTTTCTGTTGGACTGATTAACTTGCTTCCATAGTTCTTTATCTTTATCTGCTGCAGCTTCTGCTTCTTTCTTTCTCTTCTTATTCTTTTTCTTTAAAGAAGCAAGACGTTGCCAGCACTCTTTGATATTAACTACCACAAAATCATTTTCATTCATTACCTTCTTATGTACTTCATTTGCAGATGGCAGAGACTGTTAGGAACTCTGTTTCACAAACATAGTTAAAGATTTTTCAATTCATCCATGTAGTGTAGACATATAATGTTATATTATAGTGTCGTCGGTATCCTGTTGTGTGACAACATACATTGATAGTCTCTATGACTCAATGTGAAGGTCTTATAGACTGTGCCATATAGGTCTATTTCTTTCTTGTTACCTAAATGGCGTATCGTGGAGCTTTTCCTGTAGGGCTATAGTAGTTTGGAATATGGTTTCCATTACCTTTTCTACATTTCCATATGCTTAATTGGCTATTACTGTTAAGGCATGAACAAACCCACAAGTATCTGTAAGTTCATTGTCTCACTGCACAAGGTTTAAAATTGTCTGTAGAGGCACAATTTATTTTAATGTTTTATTCGTGGGTGACGTATCCTCTCACAGGAAGAAGGTATCCAATTTAATTTTCAGCTGAGGTGCCTTCTGTGCACAGTCTACTTGCTCTTCCTGTGTTTGCATGGCTTCTTCTGAGTACTGCACTCCAGTGTCCTCCAACATTCCAAGCACATGCAGTAGGAGGACTGGAACATAAACGTGCATGTGGCGTGTATGATATGGAAAAATACTAATTTAGTTTGCTCCCTATTTGCCTAGTGAGATGTTTGCATGATGATGGTTATTAAAAAGGTTGCTGTAGGTGTTGCATGTAACTTTACAGCAATGGATGGAATGATATGGGAGCAGCTCAGCAGTAGTTCAGAGCTGCTTAAATCCACTACTTTGTGTAATAAATTATCACTTTTTTGTTGAAAAGATAGCAACATACATGAATCTTACAAGCAGAAATGGTCTTAACTGAACAAATTAAACTTTCTGGAGTAAATGCAGAGTGGAAGTTATTTCACTCTAAAATCAATCAAAACCCATCCAAAGAGGGTATTGGGACACAGAGTCCAATGTCGCAATAGAATTATCTGCTGTCACTTACTGTCACTTGTGTAGCTTATCTAATCCTAATTTGTTTCATAAATTTTGAGACTCCTCCCAGTCTTTACCCTTTAGTGTACTGCTGACTTTAGTAGTAAGCATGCTCTTGAGTTGAGGCTGCCATGTATAAAGGTCCTTGTGCTTAGGAGAAGGGTATTTGATAATCATAACCCTGAGTTTCTAGGGGGTACCTCAGCTGCAATCACATATGCACCACCCTGAGGACACCAATATCTTTTGGCCTAGATCTGTGGTCGGTTTGCAACATATCCCATCATCAACCACAGATTAACTATCATTTACATAGTATATGTCAATTTCCTTAGCTAAATATTGCTGGCAGAATATTCTTGACTTTTATTAGCATTTCTCTTTCTTAAAATGTTTTTGGGATTCATGAAGTATGTGTAATATTTGGTATATAGTTCCTTTGACTTTTTACTGCTGTCTTACACATCGTATGATAGTTAGTGTATTTCTGTGCTGCTTCTACTGCTGCTGTGCTTTTGCTCTATTGTTATGTTTTAATAACATAAAAAGAAAACACGCACTAAAATTATTTTTTTACACCTGTTTATTTACAGAGACACATTGTGATAGTTTTGCTGTCTCTAACAAGCATGTACATATGATTTGTATAATTAAATCAACATAATTCATACTTTTTATTCCCAAAAATGTAATTGCATTGATAAAACGTGCTTTAGTTTGCAATAAATGAAACCTTTGCTAAAAAAAAAAAAGAAATCAATCAATCAATAAATCAGTCAATCAAATCGGCCAGGAGGTGGGAGGGTGGTATGAACATAGCTATCCCAAGTTATGATAGAAGCAACATTTTAGTACAGAACTGACTTGCTTGAATACAACTACTGGATTCTACAATAACAGAGGAACCTGTTAGAAAAAAAACAAACAAAAAAAAAAAACATAGTGCCAGTTATAAAATTATAAACAGGACTGAAAAAGTGTTAGTCCAGACATCTAAAAATATTTGAGAAACTTTCATACATGATGGGTTGGCTTACTGCACAATAGCTAAAGCTGAAAAAAAAAATACACAGAAAAGTGGTGCAGCATCTCTAAAATTTGGCAGAAAGAACTAAGTCTTAAACTAGTACCAGCATGTGACCCAGATGAACTGGGTTAATTAGTGGCCCTGGAACTGATGGAACCAACAAAGGAGGGAGTGGAATGAAGGTGCCATGCCTGCTTGCCTCTGTGTGGTTGAGACAAATGCACACCGAGTCCCAGGTAGATTCTAGATACTAAGTTGAAGGTGTTACTGATGAGCACAAACAGAATGCAAATCAGGTCAGATGGGGTTAGTGTTTGCTTGAGAGACGATACATTACAGCAGTGGTAGAGTATGGCCTCATAGTTCCATAATGCACATTTCCTGAGGGTGGTGCCTCCAGACAGGCTGGACATTAGTCACACCAGCTGTATGCACATTGCAAGCCTGAAGCACATGCAGGGAAGCCAGGATGCAAAAGCCATCAGCATAAAGTATGACTCTGTCTCTGTCTCAACAGTCACTCCAACCCTTATCCTGGCAGCCAAATGTAATCAAATGATCCATTTGGGTGGCTGTGGAGGTAAGCTGATGGTCAGATCTAGGTGGCTGAAAGAAATGATAAGAAGAAGAAGCAGGGACACTTACTCCTCAAGCGCTATGATTTAGAAATAGCATTTCATTTTTTTTCTTTTTTTTGCTTTCTCGGATGTAGCCTTGTTTGACTTATATTTCTTGATTGTCTTCATAATGTTACACCTCTTTATAGATAAATGCACTGTTAAATAAAAGAATTAAAGCTTATTCAAACAATCTTTCTCTCTCTTCAGAGACTGTAGATACTGATTGTACACAACCATGGTCACCATGTCCTGGACAAGCAAATAAGCCTTCTTCTGCTGAGTTACTTAGAAACCCTGCCTAAACAACAAGGGCTTCCTAGAGGAAGGTTTGGTATGCAGGACACTCAGATTCATACTAACAGGCAAGCAACATACACTGACACTGCAATAACTGCATATACAAAATGGGGTCACTCAACTGGTAGGCCAAAGTCCTTAAGACAGCAAGGGTGAGAGAGTCCATCTGGTAATATCTTAGTCATATGTGTGACACCATACTCAGATACACAGTCATACCACTCACCAGCTGAGCAAGGACAGCGCAACAGTTATCTGGCCCTAAGGTGCTGGGATCTGCAATATCACTAGTGTTGGAAACTCTCTTCACCCCAAGAACACACATGACATGGCCATAGCATACATAGAAGTGAATGACATGGGACATACCTCCTTGGATCACGTACAGGAACATGATAGAGCTCTCAGAATATCCATCTGAAATCAGTGTGAACTAGTATCCAAACATTGCTAAGAATACCAAGCAAAAGAAAGGTTATTGGCTAACTATTGTCATCATTTTAAGAGCCTCCAATATGTATTAGCCTGAGAGGAGATGTTTGCCAACTCTGACTCCTTTGATAGGGATGGCCTGCATCTCTCTCCCTTTGGCCACTGTATATTAGCAGGCACACTTTCTTCTCTGATAATGTCTTTTATAGGCAATATCAGTCCCCTCAAATTATTTCATAACCAATCAATAACAACACTATATAAAGGTACCTCTGCTTAATGCCAGAAGCCTAAACATGAAATTGTACTCCTTATATGGATTTCTAATTTTTTAAAAATATAGATGTCTATGTTGTTACTAGAACATAGTTGCACAACAGTGATTACATCCCTACAGTGCAGGATTTCAATGCTGATCACTCTTTGAGACCAAATTTGGAAATGGATGGTGTTATTGGATGGGTGTGTCTATATTTCTAAGAAGCCATCTCACCGCTGGACTTGTAAGCCAATACAATTACCTCAAACCCTCTTTATCTATTTCACAGTAAGTAGAACTCTGTATCATCAATATCCACCTACCATACCCCTGAATTTTACCTGCTACCTATGTGGTATATCAAAACAAACTCACATCCCTCCCTATCAAGCCAAACACTGTTCTCTTAGTGCACTAAAACTATCTTTCAATTATCTGTGAAACTTACACTACCTCAAATAAGTATGCATAACAAATCCTAGACCAGCAGCTCAAGTCCCAACTAGGGGGTTCAAAAATAGTGGAACTGATTCTTACTAATGCAGCCATCATAGGGTATGCACTTACAGTCTCCATGTGATTATTTAAATCTGACCACAGTTCAGTAACATTGACTATGATGGTAAATCTTGACTTACTCCAAACTCCTTCTGTCTTTAGAGATTACTCCAAGGTAAACCTAATCCAACTAATTGATGACCTGACTCTCTTCACCTCAATGACCCCTTCTCAATACAACCACAGTTGCAGATAATTGCTATACCCATCTCAAAGCATTTATCAAATCATCTATACCCATAAGACATAAATATATCAAATTTAGGAATAAACCATATGGTGGAACCCTTGAAAAAACAAACTATACAATAAGAGGAAGAAACTCATAGGTCATAAAATCAAATTTAGTGCATAATCTAGAGGTGAGTGTGAAATGATCAACAAAGACCTCAGAAACAAAATCAAATCCTCTAAACTAATTATGAATTGAGAAGCATCATCTCTATTAAGGACAATCACAAAGCTTTCTCCAGTTATGTCAGAAATCTTAGAGGTAACGCTCAGCAATGGTCCGAGTTAATACATAGCAACAACAATAACAACAACACTTACTCATCCCCTAAAAACATAACCATCATATTAGTGGGCAAATACAGCAATAACTTTGCTTTCCTATCTCCTACAAATTTTCCCAGATTATTAGTACATCCATACCACCCCCTCTGGTCACCTCAAAGCATGTCCTGAATGCTCCTTTTTAAGGCCCAAACCACTTTTTCCATGGGTGTTATATTGTGCCAGCCTACCTTCTTATAAGCACCAAACAGTGTCTGGTAGATTCCCTAGTAGGCCTATTCAGTCTCAGCCTCTTCACTGGAATTGTGCCAGAGGACTAGAGAACTGTGGTAGTCACCCCACTCCAAAAGGAGGGATCCACCACTTTTTCAGGAATCCTTAGACTTATCAGCCTTAACAGTCTTATCTGCCAAGCAATGGAGCACATCATTATGGGGCTTATTAACAAAGACATGGATGGTCTACAAGCAGCAGAATCAAGCTAGTCCTGGGTTGTTAAATGCAGATCCTTCATCTTGAACATGGTGGGCTTTTTTGAGCAAGTCACTGATGCATTAGACTCAGGAAAATCTGGTCCCACTACATACCGGAAACTGGCCAAACTGGCCAGGTCCTTTGAAACTATCCCACATTCTGGTATTATAAAGAAATGAATCCAACTAAATACAAACTCCTATGTTACTCATTGGATAGCAAACTGGCTAATGGACAAATCAAAATCTATTAGTGTGGGTGGTATGGTCTCCTCAAAAACAGTAGTCACCTGCAGTGTCCTCAAGGAATCTGTTCTAGAACCATTTCTATTTGGTATTTGCTTCTCAGATGTCAAGGCTGAAACTTAGGCCCTGTGGCTGACCAATTTTGTAGATGGCAGCAAACTTGAAGCTGTTACTAACTCACCATCTGCCTTCCAGCTTCTTCTTGATGAACTAATACACATCAATAAGCGGTGCCTAGACCATAACCTGAAAGTAAATACCAATAAATACAGCACTATGCCCTTTGTCAAAACTAGGCAGCCATATACGCCTCCCTTACAATTCTTTGAAAATTGACTTAATCATTAGCTACCATGGCACTTTCATTGAAAATGAACTATCCAATGTTGTTAGGAAAACCTTTTCTCCAGCCAGACCAATCACCGGGGGTCATACCACTCAACGTCTTAGTCCAACAAATCTGGACAAAGTCAAAAATAATGTGGGGACAAAGGGCTAAAAATAGGGGCAGATTTTAAATACTGATTTTCTAAACTTAGGAAGCTGATAGGATAAAAGCTTTTGCATTAGCATGCATTTTCTTAAGAATTTGAAGTGTACAATGCAAATGTCTTCATTATTTAATGATTTCCATCCTCATTATTTTGCCAGAAAACTAAACATTTCATCAGAAAGAGACTAAAAATATGAGGCAAAAATCTTGACATTCTGCACAAATCTGGACAGTTGACAGCTATGCCTGGGGTATTTCTACCAGATCTAATTAAGTTAACATATCTCCCCACTCTTCCTTCATCAGGCTTATAGTAGAGAGTAATAGCCCTTTGGTACATAAATACGTTCCTATTTAAGCATATGACTAAGCTTGAGCATCACAGCATTTCATCATATGATGATAAACTGTATATCTTCCTTGAGAGTTTCAGACCACCTTAAAGTGCTCTATCTATTTCTGTTTCCTGAAAACTACTGAGGCATAACCTCTTTCTAGACTTCAGTTCCTCAAAGGATCCAGTCCTATGTGAACTCTGCACATCTAAAAAACTAATATATCCCAGAGAATCCATCTTTTATGGAACAGGATTCCTTTGTATGTAAAGCAAAGCATTTCCATGAGCATCTTTAAGCATAACCTGGATGAATGCATGAGAAATCATAAATATGCCTAGAGTCCAGCCTCTTATGCCTTCACTGAAAGGGAATGAAACTAGGTACACATTAGTCATGTCAAAAGGTAATTATAATATGGGATATTGTGGCCAGGCTATTAATGATCCTCTGGATCCACAGTCAAGTATTAACCCATGAACCTATAAATGAATACACTCTAATGCCTGAAAAACATTCAAAGCATATGTGCTCACTTTTTCTGGACCTATATTATGGTTTCAAGGCCTGTGCTTTGTTTTTTTTTTAATTTCTAGAAGTTGATAAGCATTCTACAGTTTGTTAAACTTTGCCTGACATCAGGAGTTCTGCTTGGTGAATATACAAATTGTTTAATGTACTGTTTATGTTATTTTATAAGTGGAGACTTTCAGGTCACATTAATCTCTAAAAATAAAAGTGGTATTTACTCAGTCCACATACATGAAAGCACTTAGGCTATATGTTTGCAGGATCTGCTCCTTTAATTAATTCTAAATTAAATAAAAAAAAGACTTGGATAAAATCTATCATGGTAGTCAACAAAGCACACTAATATACATTAATCAGGCACCTTATTTTCAATGACAAGCTGGTTATTCTAAAAAATCTAAGTTATCCATCTGATAACCATAACATGTAACACAGAAAAAATGGCAATTGTGGGAACAATATGTGCAGAATAACATTTTGTGGGAGGAATGAGGCCTAAAAGAAGGCAGGATTTGAATGAGCTATGCAATGCTTGACTGAATGACTGGATAGATCACAACTGATGTACAATGTTTGCAACTCAAAATATGTCAAAATGGTTTGTTTTCATTTATATAATGTATGATTGTCTATCGGTAGCGTTGTCGCCTCACAGTTAGACGTTGCATGTTCGATTCTCAGTTAGAGCGTCTTCTGTGTGTCGACATGCGTGAATGGGCATTTCTTCATTGAAGGTTGTGCATTAGGCCCGGCAAGCCAGCACGTAAAAATCTACTGCCAATCATTTAGCAGACTGGAGTTCCGCTGCAGCGACCCCTAACCGGGAAAAGCCGAAAGACAGTAATGTATGATTGTCTATCTCATAAGTAACAATTTAATAAAGATTTTTTTGTTTAAAAAAATGCCTTTTGAATAAATAATAAACAGATACTTTTCACAATGACCAGACGAGGATGGGCATTCCAGTAAATAACCCAAGAAGACAAAAAGTTATCAACAGTTCAGTCAGAAAGATGGAAAACTAAAACCAAAGTTCTTGAGTGATATCAAGAAGAGACCAGAAGTTAAGT
This sequence comes from Protopterus annectens, assembly GCF_019279795.1. Classification (NCBI taxonomy): domain Eukaryota; kingdom Metazoa; phylum Chordata; order Ceratodontiformes; family Protopteridae; genus Protopterus; species Protopterus annectens. Next base: position 957,783,964 of record NC_056737.1, read on the forward strand.
GGGTGTGTACATCATCATACACTCTAGTGCAGGAAAAATCCTAGTCCTGTCAGAAAGGCTACACCACAGAACACATCAGGAGTGTGACACAGTCCCCGTGAAACTTCAAGGACATTAACTACAAAGCTTTGCAGCACTGATTAAGCACATACACATTACCCAGAGTGCTAGTGGAACCCGTCTATAACACTATATTTTATCATGAGTGCATAGTCTAACTTTTGTACTCAGAAATAGTTGCTACAAATAAACATAATGAAATAATGCATTTTACATTGCATTAACAGCACTGTTTCTTAAAGCCTCAATGTAATTACTCATTAGACATGTATTATGTTTCAGTAAATCTAAAGTAAGTGGGCGCTGCAAAGCCCAGTAGTATGAATACCTTTGTCCATTGCTGCTACTGTACAACCTGTAACTGAAGTGGAATTTATATGTATGTAATTCACAGGTATAGCTATTCACAAATACACCTGCTGATTTTGGTTTTCACCATCCAGACTGAAAATAAATATTAGAGTGTGGACGCCAAGTGCATATTCAGGCTAAATAACTTGCATAAACCAATGCTTCTTTCTCTGTTAACAGCTGTTTTCCAACATATATCAAAACAGTTTATTTGCCAAAGTATATCTTTGAAAACTTTTCCCTTAACACTAAGATGTTTTATGTTGTAGCTGTTCTTTATTAAGGATCGCTGAGATATGACTTGGCTACTAAGAAGTTCCACACCCCTATACAAACTATCATCAAAGTTTTTTATCCATTGTTATTATTAGCATACAGTAATGAGTTTCTATTAAAATACACTTAAGAAAATATGTATTCAGCCCTTAGTGTCACTTCAGAATTTTGTTGCCTATCATAAGAAAAAAAAAACTTTCATGCCAAATATTCCCCAACACCCACAACCAATCTTTGATCTAGTCTGTATTAAGGTTGTTATTATCTAATGCATGTCACTGATGCTTTATGACATACAGCACTAAGCAAACACTACCCTATTACTTCATTTACAGTTCTAAGGTGATACCAGACAAACCAGTTCACTAGCCTCATGAAATGTGGCTATTTAAGATGTTTATTTTGTCTTCTTAATGCAATTTAATCATCCTACATGCCATCAGCTGTCTTAATCCTGTTACCTCTCTGCTACCTATAGTGCTGCTGGATGAGGCATTGCTACATCAGCTCCTTCCACCAGCTTATAGCCTCGTCCTGCCTTTAAGGTCTATGGCAGTCTTCAAGCATGTCCTGTCTCTACGAAGAGGGATCTGCCCCCCCCCCACGTAAATACGTATTATGGATCATATAGGCTTCTCCATGATCCTGATAACTGTGGATAGGAGCTGCTGTGGACTACAGTTATTCTGTAGCCAGCTGGATATGGTGTACGTAGGTGGTGCCCTCCCCCCGAAATGTCAGTCTACATTACAAGCCACTGTACAGTATGAGCCATGGACTAAGGATGTTGCTACTCCTGGCATAGCTGGTGATGCTTCCCACATTCCCACCCACCTGCCTAGCTTCTGCTGCCCTCCTGTACTCCAATGGCAACAAGTAGTTACCAGACCATAATTCCATCCCTCCCACTAAAGAAAGAGGAAAAGAAAGAGGAACTGCTACAGCCGCATCATTCGTCCTCTTCTCTTCCTTCTCCTCTACTTGCCTGAGTCAGTACTCAATGTTGGGTCACCTGGACCACAGACAGGAGGTAATTTCCTACACCCATGGAGCGGACACGCTGATGGCAGTATTAGCTGGGGTGTAACATGTGCACATTTTACAATGACAGCTGTGCTTAACTACTTCTTTTGCAATTTAGAGGTCTATATCAGTCAAAATATTATGTTCAAGATACAGTATTTGTAGAGTTATAAGTCCTGCTGGATCATAAATCATATGTAAGACAACTGGAAACTGCAAAACATTTGATATAACAAAAAATATAACATTTATCTGTTAAGTGCTAATTTATATCATTAATGAACCTGCAGCAAAAATGTGAGCATACTGTAAACATTGGTAACAATACCTGTGCTTCAGCAAGTTTATTTTTAAAAGAAGCAGTGAATATCAAATATGTATTTGACAGCCTGTTAGCATAGAAGTAAATAAGCCTTGTAACCACAGAGAAAATGGAAATAATCTACTAGATTCAAAGTTACCCAAAGTATAAGGAACTGCTCAGAATGAAGACAAATAGGTTTACACATCACACTTTAATGAACAATCAAATTTAGTGCTTTCATTCCTGACAAACTAGGGACTTCATCAGAATCTGATTTCATATTTTGCTAACTTTCTTTCTTCCCAGTCAGTATTTCCTCCTCCAAAATTCTGGTTAGTGGTATCTTCTAATCTCTTATTAAACGTCTGGACTATTTTCTTGCAAGTTCTACAAGTCTCCTTTAAATTAATTCATGTGGGCACATTTAGCAGACAGCTACATCCACTACCTAGTGGCACATACAGCTAACAAACTCAGCAAAAATGAAGATTGTGTTGTACAGTACTAAATTCATAGTCTTTAATTCTTTTTTATTAATCTGTTTACTACAGACCCTCAATCCCTACATCAATTGATTATTTTGGAGTATGGAAATCTGATGCCATGAAGCAGACTTGATTTTCTTAATGCAGTGGAAGAAAATATTTGAAATGGGAAGGAACAGAACTTATACAGATAGAACATGCAGTGATGCAATGATACAATTGTGAGTCACACTTCTATCCCACCAATGGCTAAAAGATGTCACTTTGCCCCTTCATAACTCATATTTAGCAGTGTACTTGCATCTGCAATAGTGTAACCCCTTCAATGTGTGCAAGCATATGATCCATTTGCAGCAAAAATGCACATGCCCAGAAGGAAAACTGTCATCAGTCACACATTCTCCCCATCTTCTCTGACTCTTCAGTCATATGTCTAGTCAATTTCAGGTTTTGGGCAATACAGTCAGATGGCATGCCCTTGTGCCACTCAAATGCCATGCCACTGTGCCACTCAGTTGACGTGCCACTGTGTCACTGAAATGGCATGCCACTGTGCCACTCAGATGAATTGCAAATATGCCACATGGCCAGCTCCATTATTTTTAGGATGACACGACAGCAGAGACAGTTTTTTTCCCATGAAACACATGCATTAAATGCATTTTTGAAACCACAACAGCAAAATAATGAATAATATGTTATGGTAAAAGGAGCAATAAACTTTAATTTGTAGCCCAAAAATAACTGAGCCAGAAGTTTAGCTCTTTCATTCTTTTAATTTTAACAAGAAGAGTTCTTGTTAGAATTAAAAGAATGAAAGCGCTAAATTAAAACGTGTCCGAGAGCCATTCAGTGCTTGCTTTTAGCAGAACTAATTGTTTGTTTGGTTGCTATTTTGTTCTGCACCTTGTTTTGTTGTTTGAACCAGAAGTTTACAAAAGTCATTTTAAATTATATGTTTAGTTATATCAACACATTGTATATTGTCTGAACATATGCATTCTGCATGTTTCCCTTAAAAAAAAATCTAATTGCCAGATTTCCTTTAAAAAATTATGGTCAAATTATGACCCTTATAATGGAGTGGTCTGTATGAAATCCAACCTGTATCAACATTAAATATGGACATATTCACTGCACTGTTTATTTCCCAACATATTTCAGTCTTCTTTAATCTTCCAGTCATTTTCCTGAACTTTCAAATGCAAATATATATGAATTGAATAAAAAATGTTAACATTTAATTGGTGTTTGTCATACTTGTAGAACCTGAACACTCGTTTTGCTCATACATTAGCGGTGATTCATGTCAATGGTAATTATTACTTTTTATGTAGATGTCTCCTTTGCAAAAGAATAGTATTCTGATTTAAATCCAGCACATTATTTCTCATTTCTTAACTCTTCAATCTTAGTTTCCAAGCTGAATCAAATGGATGTGAGAAGCAAATAAGTGAAGATAAATTATAAACAGTTTTTAATGGATTTTAAATGTGAATAACTTTTCATTGTTTTAAAGCATGCAGTTTTATATTTCAGATAATTTAAAGAAAAGAAATAATTAAATACAAGAAGAAATGATTCATGGCTGCTCCTATATCCCATGCCGACTAAACATCTTAGATCTCGTAGCCAAGAAACAGGATCTGGGAATAGGTAAACAAAGGATGACTTAGAATTTTTTTAAGTTTAGTAAACTCTTTACAGACTGACATTTTCACTAAAGCATACTGTAGCTAAGAAGTGTGTTATCTGCTGTCTTCATTTCCAGCAGACAGGTACTGCCAGGGAGCTAAACTAAGTCACTGTAGTGAATTCCTAAAACAAAACACGGTTATGCTTTTGCTGTTCACTATGCCATTGTTGTTGTTCCTAACCAGGAACACTCACGTCATATAAATCCATTTTCTCAATGGTGACTCTGGGACAATTTCTGATTAAATGACTCACTCACAGTCACAGTGTGGGCAAATGCAAGACCGAGAGAATCAAACCCACAACATACTGGATAAAGGGGGTTAGCATATCATAGTCTTTATCCCCTATATTTAATTAACAGATTAAACTACTTTGCATGGCCTGTCATGTGTGATATATATATATATATAGTAGAGGAAGTGATCTACAATACTGTAACATTTTTTAAAAAGATAGATTTTTTTTTTCTGCATAAAAGAAAGCACCATGCCAAGGTTCTGAATCATGTTGAGTACCCCAAAATACCATGGGTATCTTGTTTTAAAATGTTGAAACAACTACATGTTCTTAGAATGAGTCTAAATATTGTACAGTGAATAGTGAAGGAAGACATAAGTTGTATATCCTTAGTGACTAAATGAAAAATGCATTTGGGCTGCAGAGTAATGTGTCAAACATAAACATGGAATAGGAAGCAAAGATTCACTCACTAGTTCACATTGTAACTAAATCTCTAGTCTGCAATGGATCATATATCCTAACAGCAGGCCTTTCTGGTTACCAGACACTATAATGCACTGCCACATTTCATGATATTACTGAAAAGGTTGTCATATTTTAACAGCTACATTAACTTCAATTATATAATTACATTAAATATAAATGTACTTGCCCTTTTTCCAGCATTATTTTATCAGAAGGTCAACAGGTTGAAATAAAGACGTTATTGAAAGAAAGCAAAAATTCAGGGTCTAAGGTACTAGTTAGTTATGACAGAAGTAATATCATAGCAGTATTAATTCTATAACTTATTGCTTTAAGGGTACTAAATTCCTGGATATTCACTTTATAGTTTATTAAATGTAAAAGAAAATTACTAATAAATTATTTAAACAGGAAAACCAAATTAAAATAGCTTTACTAAAGAATGCTATTAATTGTAATGCTACATGCAAAATGCATTTTGCTGTCTCTGTCTTCTCTTTTATCCTGTTGTCACAAGAATAAATTTAGATCTCTCACTTTTCATGTTTGAATAGAAGCAGTACAGCGGTATTGTATACAGTGGAATTAACTTTTTTTTCTTCAGCCAGTTTTATTGTTCCATACACAGGTCGTGCCCTCCGACCTCCTGTTTATTTCTCCCCGTGTCGACCTTTCACTGAAGCGCAATGCTAATTTTTTGCTCCAGTAACCAAGAATGGGAATTTGTCACTTTATTCAAAAAAGAATGAATACAGGTATGTCTAGCATGTTCAGAAGGACTTAACTGTTTGGATTCTGAAATATCACGATCTGTGCATTTTTATGCAAAGAAATAAAAGAATAGAGTCTTTTTTTTTTTTGCTGAAAGCCTTCAGTAAAATGAAAAGACAAGGTTAACACATTACAAGTGTAAAGTCAGGAAAAGGAAATAATAGCTCAGTCATAGGCTGAAAGGAAAGTGAGGTTAGGAAGACTGCATACTTTTTCATTCATTTAGCAAGATAAACTTACATATGCATAACATCTGTAGACCTACTATTGTCTTCTATTTATAATACATAACAGCAAAAGTGCTTTGCTTTATTTCTCAAAACAAGGCTTGTATCCATCTTTTATCCAAGCATATCCTAATATGCAGCTGTGCATCATTTTAATCTAGATCCACCAGATACACATGTATATCTATCTTTATTTTCTTCCTTTTGAAAAATATTTTTCTTCAAAGAAACTGGATAGCAAAGTTAAAGTTATCTGTTTTTCTATACGGGGTCTAAATGACAACAGCAGCAAGTCATAAATAAGCATCTAAGCTGCTTAAAATAACTATTATGCATTAATGTATACTAGCTATAAAACTGACAGCCCGTACATGGAATTTTAAATGTCTTCTTCTTGCCTTTTCCTTTTTGTCACTCCTAATCCTGTGGCTGTGGATCAATTCAATAAGTTTTTATAGTTATTTATTTATTTATTTTTTGAAAACCAGTTGCTAAACTTCTAGCTGAGTAGGGTCTATATCATATATTCGAAATTCCAAAATATCGAACACTATAAGTTCAAACTTGGAATTTCGAATATTGATAACATTGAACGCTCAGAATAGCAATTTTTTTCCCAGGGGAAAAAATTTGCTGTTCCTAGAAACATACACACAACGCAAGCACACCAAAATAAATAAAGCAAACGCATACAGTTAACAAAACCCAACCCCATACTAAACCATACATGCATTACTAACTATCCACTTACCTTAACCTACACCCTAACCCTAAGGTCTGTAATTATCGCACACATACCCTACAAAACTATACACAAACAATCTAATTAATACACACACATACAGTTAACAAAACCCAACCCTACACTACACCATACATACATTACTAACTATCCACTTACCTTAACCCGCACCCTAACCCTAAGTTCTGTAACTCTCACACCACAGTGGAGGAAATAGCGAAGCCACAGAACGGCCCAGCGAAATCCTGCCCTAGGTAAGATTTCAATGTTCTGGGGCTTCGCTATTTTCATCATTCGATGTTGTGGGTTCGATATTTTAACTTTCAAAGTTTTACCTCTTCAGCGTTATGATATAGGCCCGCTGAGTAAACATAACACCAAGTTATTCACTGAATCGCATAGTATCCTGTATATGTAAAAGATGATAATTGAGAAAGGAAGGCATAGTTAAACCTCATGCACTTAGCTCTCTGCTGGATGATCAGAAAGCAAGGAGTTCTCTCCCCATCTCAGACACTGTTTTTCAGTAAGTAATGTGAGTTTCTGTGCAAACCAGCTGCTGCGTCACATTAAGAGACTTCCATAACAGTCTTAAGTACTGTATGTGTAAAACACCCTGAGATACAGAAAATACACTATATGTAAAAATGTTTTGCTTAGTTATGTTTAAGCAACATGGTAGGTAAATGCATAAATCAGGGCATTAGTTCCTGTTGCGGCACTCAAACACAGTGTCTTCAATGCAAGGATTCTCGAAACATTATTTAGCAAGAAAACATTATCATAAATGGTTAAAACAGTGGATTTCCAAAACACAGAAATGCAACATAAATTAAACTGTTACTTTTTCAGTGAAAATCATATACATTTTATGTTCCTAGAGGTCTCACTTTGCCGACCAAGAAAACCAAATGTGGTAAAAAATAAACACATTTTTCTTTTTTCACATAATGTGACCAACAGCAACACTGACCAGGCAGTGGTTATTTAATTGTGGGTTTTGACCACTTGAAAAGTGCTTTTCACTGCAAATGTGAAGTGGAGTAAACCACAAATACCAAGATTCTCAAAAACATTTCATAAAGTTAAAGCAAAACTGTAAGCAAAGCAAAATTCTGCAGTTTTCACTCACAACTATAGAAGTACATGTGATATAGATATATGGTTCACATAACCTTTGTCCATCTCTGAATCACAATAATCTTTTTCAACATAAACTCCTTATTTAACCTAATTATATAAATATATAAATTACTAGGATATTAGAACTAGTAATAATGTTCTTTTGGTGCATTAACACCTGCAAAAAACATATATTGTATACTACATTTATTAGACCATTTAAAATGAACCATGTTCACAGAAAAATATATTTAACAAGTTTATTTCAGTTAGTATTACCAAAACACTTCATGCATTTTAGACATACTTCTATTTACAGAATAAATCACACCTTAATGTTGCTATCACTATCAATGTGATTAAAATGTGTTCATTCACAGCATCTTTTTGTGGCTAAGCACAATTAGCAATGGATTGCAAATGTTTATTTATGCATTTATTTAGTTATTGATGTATTTATTTGTTTATTTGAATTTGTTAACCAGGGTTAGAGCACTGATTGCAACTGAACTATTTCAGTCTCAGCCTGGGTAAAAGTACAGCAATAAACTTCATTTATACAACAGAATTAGAGTGCCTATGCAATACAGTGTATAAAACAAGGCAAAAATAATGCAACAATAAACTAAATATTGCTAAATATCTGGTATGATAAATTATTTCCATTATACATTATAAGTTGAAATGATCTGATGCATTATGGAGAAGTGATTCCCACTGTATGGGAGTTAGTCAAATATTAAGGTAAGTACACAGTTATTAGATAGTGACAGAATATGCTATGCTTAGGTAATGTGGCTTGGGGCATAGCAATGGCATTTAGCAAGTTTCAGAAGATGAGAATTTATTTGGGTCTGGAGCACATGGCATGATGTTTCTTTGAGATAGAATGAATAGATTCTCAGACTTTGGGGCCAAGAACAGAGAGGCAGTGATCTGTGCATTGAAGGCTGACATTTTCCGTATTTAACTGGAGAACCTGTGGTGAGGGAAGAGATAAAGAAGGATGGGCCCCATCTTGTCAATCTGGAAATATGGGTAGGTTTTAGAATTATATACCTCAGAAGGGGTAGGAGATTGGCAGGAAAGTGCAAGCATATAATATGGGTTTTATAATGTGTCTCCAAAGTTAAGTGAAGCACACCCTCCTCCCTCCCTAGAACAGCTGATGCTTCCTATATGCAATAAATGAAATGATATTGAACAAAAGACTTGGGGAGATGAAATGAAGGGGACTTAACCTTCATCAGATGGAGTCTAACAATTCTTCCATACAACTGACAAGGAAGTAGCAACCAGGGAGAAAGCTGTCCAGGGGACAGATTTAGTTATCTGTCACATATCTAAATTGGTAGGGAAGGAAATTGGCAGTCTTACAGATTTTTTTGTAGAGAGAGGTTGCCATAAGGAGGCTGGAACTTTAGACCCTTCACCCATTTCAAGAGTTTTAGGCCTTTGATTAGCCAGTATGGAAGGTCTCCCTAGTCTGACATAAGAAAAAAATTCCCTTAAAGAACAGAGAGTTACTGTATTTAATAAATGATAGATTAGAGAACGTTTAAATAGAATAGCAATAAAAAATACAGTCTTTAATAATGTATGAGGATGTGGATGTTAAGTGGGCTGACAAACTGAAGCCGAAGTTGCTTAAGTGACTCTTCAGTTTTTCCACATGACCACTATAACATGTAGTCAGTATTCCAGAGGTGTGTCTGTTGTCTTTGAGTGTGTACGTTGGAGTTGAGAAAAGCTGCAATGTATGTTCTTGTATGTCCCTGCAGTCTGCTCTATAGAGAACAGATCACAAGAAAATTTAAACCGAGATGGCAGGAACATGAGAGACAGCAGTAAAATGGAACAGAAATCTCTGTTGTTATATATTTTTAATTAATGTCATTCAAGGGAAGTTGCTTTTTTGAAAGCTTCTGTTTTAGAAGAGAGTAATTCTAATGTAAGAGAATAGAGTATTGTAAAAGACAACTTACTTTATAAAGTGTATACTCCTTTTGCAGTGGAATACTTTCAAACAGTATAGCTTGACAGAAAATAAACAGTAAGAATTTCATAAGATAACTGATTTATTTGTAAATGATTGTTTTTAAAAATTGTGGGTATGCTGCATGTGTTAAGAATCCTTGGACTCCCAAAAGGCTATGCTACTGTGCTAGGAGAAGTGTTCACACTAATAATGTATGGCACCAGAGAATACCTATCAACTGTCCTAATTTTTCAGAATGTCCAGATTTTTTCCTCATATTTTTGGGCTATTATTCATACAGTTTGTGGTTTTCTGGCAATTCATTGATGAAGTCACAAAATAATAATAGTCATTTCAGTTTCAGATGCCTTATCCTTCAGAAAATGCATGCTATTGAAAGTCAGGCTATTGTAAATATTGTATATAATTTTTTAAAATTATATTTTAAAATATTATCTAAATGTTATTTTAATTGAAAATAAAAAAAAATATTTGAGAAAAAAAAGAAAATGCATGCTAACACAAAATCTGTTATTCTGTCAACTTTCTACATTTGTAATAGCACTATTTAAAATCTATCCCTGTTTTGGGGCCATTGTCCCCCCGTTTTTCTAGCTTTTGTCAGAAGTCTTGTGCTAAAAGGTTGAATGTATAACAGGATGGTATTGATTTTATTTAGTTATTTTTTTGTAGCAATTTTTGTTTATTATATTGAAAATGGATGCTGACAACTGTATTTTCCTCTAAAATAGGTTAATTTTTTGAGAGTTAGAAAAGAAATGCCAAGAGTCATACTTTACTAACAATGTCTATGACCTAATCATAGCAGCTATCTGCTTATATTTTGCAGACACAGTAAGAAGTAATGTATGTCGTATAGTTTTACTTGAAAGAAGTTTGCACTTTCGTGATTCAACAAAAATGCTAAGTTGTCCCGAACATTAAAGACAGTAAGAAAGGAACGTTAGTGCTGTGACCCAGCATCCCACCTTCAAAAGTGAATATACTCTACTTCCAGAGGTAGCAGTTGGTAGTCTAGCTACAAGGACAACAAGTTCCAGGATTTAGACTAAGTTGCAACAAATGAATAATGACAAAATTTATTGCAAGTGTTTGCACAGATTTGATGTTCATTGCTTCTACTTGTAAATGAATAATTCAATTGTGCTTAAATAAACTATACAATGAAAGTATGGGATGTGCCTATCAGCCATTGCAACACAGAGACAACTGTTGTGTCACTGGATTGTTATTGTTCTTCTGGAGTGATGTATATATATTTACTGTCATGGGTCTGCTTGGCAGCCAAGAACAGCAACAGTTGAATGACTGGCATTTGGTGTCAGAAAAGCTTTTGTAAAAAAGAGATCAATAACAGGAACATAAATGAAATCTGTGTGCAAACAGTCAGAAAATGCCGCATTAGAAGGAAAGATCTGACATCAGTCATTATTTTTCAAGCAAATTTCTCTGACTGTCCTGCTGTGCTGTGATGCTGCTAACGTGCTCAGCCAATCATTTTATTACACTTCGGCAATGCATTTTCTAAGTAGGCATATCTATGGTTGTCTACCTCTGTCTCCATCTGTTTATTTACTTATTTGTCTATCCATGAAATTATATGTCTGAGTGGATAAATGTACAAGTATAATTACAAAGACCAAATGACATATTAGATGATGGCCACTTTGTGAAAACAACTCGTTGACCACATAATACAGCAAAAAAAGTCAAAACTCAAATGATTGTGACACATTTTTCTGACAACTAATCAACAACATAAATAAATTAATCAATTACGGTCTCACACACAAATACACCAAATGCCATAGCACTTAAAACTGCAAAAAAAAAAAAAACAACACTGAATACCTCCAACAACCACTGCAACAATTGCACACACTGGCAAAGCATGCACAAAATGTTTTCTGAGGTGGGCTTCACTCCACACAGCCTCTAACTTAAATAAATTAACTCCACTTTTGGAAATTGTAAACAAAGGCAAATTTCTACCTGTAAGCTGACCGCATGAGTATTGACACTTCATAGATAGGTAGATAGATAGTTATATAAGTAGATATTGATGTATAGATGAATAGAAAGACTGTGGAATAGTGGATGTTATGTAAGTAGTAAGTTTTCATAGTTCAGGTTTCTCTTTTTATGATTTCCTATGTGGCTCAAGTTTATAACACTCTTTGAGCTGGGAGATATATGCTAGACATTACTGGTGAGTGTACAACAGCAGATACTGATCGAAAACACGTACTATAATAATGTTATAAGAGAGGGCTGTATTGTATCAGAACAGAAGGGGGTTGCATCTCAGGGTGGAGCAAGAATATTGCCAGGAAAAAATTGTGTTGTTTTGCTGACGGAAATCTCTCTCTCTCTCTCTCTCTCTATATATATATATATATATATATATATATATATATATATGCACCACACACATGCACACGCACATACACACATATGCTATGCACATATATGGTTGCAATTTAGCCTGCTAAATGTTGATTTGTTTTAGACAGACTGAGCTACTGTGTTTTTACATAAAACATTGTTTTTGTCAAGTGCTCTGTATGGAATGTGCTGGGAGTTAAAGTAAGTGGGCACATGTTTTAATATAAAAACTTTTGGATATAAGAAACATTTTGGCATTTGTCCTAGGTGCATGTATTCAAGTTTTTGTGGGTTAGGTTTAGACAAAGGGCTACATACAGGGATAGTTTTAGTGTTGTGAGTCTGTTGCTGTGGTACACATTCCTTACTGTGTGTGTAGGGTATGTGAGTGTGTGTGTGTGTGTGTGTGTGTGTGTGTGTGTGTGTGTGTGTGTGTGTGTGTGTGTGTGTGTGTGTGTGTGTGTGTGTGTGTGTAGTGTATAGGTAATGTGTTTGAGCATCATGTGTACCTGTATTTTCCATTAGCTAAGCCTGTACTGGTTAGCTAAGGGAGATTAATTGAATTTATTGTGGTATACATAGAGGAAACCTGCAATCAGACAACAGGATGTTAGTTCCTCAAACACAAAATGAACAGAGATCTATGCAGAAGATTGGCTGAGGAACCTAAAGGTGTCTGTACAGTAGCCCAGACAAGACCTTTCTTAGAACAGTGCCTCATGGAGAAAACTTAACAGTCTGAGATGGAATGTGTATCTGGGAGAGACCTGCAATGTTCGAATTATTGTTTTAAGTGTAGTACATTGCTTGAACCATTCAACAGGCTGTACGCACATGTTGAAGAAATGTACAGGGTATTATTTCTGTTTCTATTTAAAAACCAAAGTAGAATTTTTTGTTTTTCTTTTGAATATATGTAATAAAACATATGGTGTTTTTATGCACAGCATCCAGTATTTTTTTTAATATCAAAATATCTGTATCTCTAGCTCTCTCTCAGTATCTCTCTCATGCTCTCTCTCTCTCTCTCTCGCTCTCTCTCTCACTCTCTCTCTCTTTCTCTCTCTCTCTCTATACACACATATATATATATATATGTGTGTGTGTGTGTGTGTGTGTGTGTGTGTGTGTGTGTGTGTGTGTGTGTGTGTGTGTGTGTGTGTGTGTGTGTGTGTGTGTGTGTGTGTGTGTGTGTGTGTGTGTGTATGAATGTATGTATATGATAACCTACTGGTGGACAATGATACTCGAGTTTCAATTGTCCAAGGTTCCTCCTGTTGAAGAGTAGAGTTTCTCCATAGAAAATTTCTGTTAGCAAGTTGAGTTTGAAGTGAATGCCTTTTTTGGAGGAATTTCTCCTTTTTTTCATGTTGGTGTATCTGTAGAGTTGGTATATATGAGGGTGAGGGGGGGGTCAGAGAGTATGCCTGCCTGCATGTAACACTTAAAAAAGTGTTTCTTGGCAGGTTTCTTCACCAAATCCTTTGTGCATTCACTGTCTTCCACTCATAAGTCAAAGAGATAGATAGATAGATAGATAGATAGATAGATAGATAGATAGATAGATAGATAGATAGATAGATAGATAGATAAATAGACAGACAGATAGATAGATAGATAGATAGATAGATAGATAGATAGATAGATAGATAGATAGATAGATAGATAGATAGATGGATGGATGGATGGATAGATAGATAGATAGATAGATAGATAGATAGATAGATAGATAGATAGATAGATAGATAGATCGACAGATAGTTATGCATATGGATTGGTCCCCTACACATGATCGAAATTTCAGAAAGCCAAAACCGGGTCTATATTACCATCTTGAACGGTAAAAATGTTGAAAGCTCACATGAGCGAAAATGGACTAAAATGAACTTGCTGTATGTCACTTCATGGGGGAGTCCCCACTCTCCAGATAATGTTTGGCTCACAGCAGCTCTTTCTTTAGTCAAATGAGTGACAGAGGTCAAAATAACCTATGGACATTTATCATTCAATTGACTGAAAAAGGTGTTTCAGCCTTTCTAGTTTCCATATCAAGCCTCCACATTTTCCACCTCAATTTACTGCTTTGAAAACTGAAATTTTCCTCCCAGCAGCCTGAATGTCAAGATTCAAAACATTAATTTAGGACAGCCATATTTAAAGATTCATCTTAATTGCCCCTGGCTAGGGGTGCAAAAAAAACTGATATTAAGCTCTTACTCCACCTCTCACTGACTGGCATAAATATTCACATCAATGTAAGAGCCTGTAATGTCTTCTACCTCACGTGTGCACTCTCACCCAAATTGCCTGAGAAGACTATTGTAAACAGAGTGGAAACCCCTACTCCCATGTCCTGTGATCTCAGTGTTTCCATCTGCCTCAAGTATCTACTTGCTTGTAGCAGCTGCAGCAAACCAAAGATGCAATTTGCCCTGAAAGTCAGCACTGGATACTAATTTCCGTCATCCCCTACTGGATGCTCCGTATCTTAGATCCGTAAAGCAAAGCCTGGTGTCATTGGTCTCATTCTGGCCTTTGTTTCACTGTACCTAGAGTTAGTTTTCTATGAAGTATTTCAACTCCAGTCATGTTTATGTAATCCCTTGTTTCTTATTAAGAAAGAAAGCAATTTTTTAAATGTATCCTTATGAAATACTTTTTTGCTAAATTTAAACTCTGCTGCAAACTTTGCACCAGCAACATCATCTGTTAATTTATGGTTCATGTGCATTGCATGTGCAATAACATTGGAAAGGGCGATATAAGCAAGAATGAAAGATCTCACCAAAGAGGCCCTATATTTTTGGGAATGCTGTGGATACACCTTTCTTAGATAAGTATTTTTAAGAGACGAAGCATTGGCTCCAAAGTAATGACAGGTTAATCAATATTTGGTAAAAGTGATTCAAACCAGTTCAATTGATATAAAGGCTAAAACAAAGAAGCAAGAGAGAGAATGCAGAGTGCATGAAAATTAACAAAGGGATAGAATTAGGACTGAATATATTAGGAAAGAACTATAGCTAGGTCAACTGATGCCCAGGTCATTTCCCCAAATGTATACCACCTGCTCAAATACAGGAAAAGGTCTTAAAATAGGCAGTTCTTCTCTTCTGTAACTGTGGCAAACAGCTACTGTTCTTATGAGAAGCAATTTGCCATAGGTACATTCTGACACAAGTGTTGTTTTTTTTTTTTTTTTTATTTATGAAGCCACAAAGTTTTATAAATAAACACTTGCACTGCTTTCCCACAATATCATCCCCTCCTGGTCATGCCCCCTGATAGCTTGAGCCCAGGGTAGCCACTACTTTTCTGCAGCCCTAGTTATGAATTTGTATTAGGAAGCTGAAGTAGACACCATGCAGTTAGAACTAATTGACAAGACCAGAATGGTGGTGTCCGACATGGTACCGTATGGATAGTCCACATAGGATATCTACAGATGTACAGCTAGCAGTGCACTCAAGCAAAATAAATGAACTGGGAGTGGTTAAACTAAAGATGCAGACATGTATAAGAGAGAATTGCTACAGATTGTATAGTCAGAGGTGCTCACCACACTAATGTCACAGTGGGTTTCAATGCAATGTATTGTACTGTGCAAACTGGAGGTGAACTTTTTGGGTTTTTCCCTTTTTTTCACTGTGGCATGTACATGTAACTTTGGTATATATAATTTCAGGGGTGTGGAGACTTGTAGAGAATTTTGCTTCTCCCTACATTTTTTTCCATGTTCTTGGCCGACTGTTATCAGTATTATATTTTTTGCAAACAGTGAGCTGAAAAAAATGATCAACAACAGCTCACAGGTAAAATGATAAAAGAAATGTAACTTACATATATGTAGTAGTCTAGGAACAGTTCCAAAGAGTAACCTGAAATAATTTAAGTAAGTAGGACCAGACATGCAGAGAGCAGGAACTGTGGGAGATAATTATACATGATAATGCACAGGACAGAAGCAGCAAAAGAGAAGTTGGTGTGACAGAGTGAAAATAGCATTAAGTAGCACTAAGCTCTGATGGCTATGAAAGGATGATAGCAAGGAAAGAAACGGGCAGTCGGAGGACCTGTACATGCAGTGACACACAAAAGAAACAGAAAGATATAAGGAGCAGTGGAAGTAAGGATGCTCAGGGAACAGAAGAGCCACAAAGAAGTGTAGACTGAACTGAATTAATTCTGAAAAATAAGTGTAAGCTTCACATGGAAAGGTGGAGCCAGTGTGAAAAGATGGGAAAGTGAACAAGAAAAATAGAGACTGCAATAGTCTGACAAAACAGACATATTGGAATGAATGGAGGGAGATGGGAAAATTAAGGAGAAAGTAGCAAACGAGTCATATAGATTGTGCATGAAAGGGTCAGTGCATATTGAATAGCTGTATAAGAGGAAATGAAATGGATGAGGTCCATGCATAAAACGTAGATAAGAAGATGCATGCAGAGGACATTTGCATGATCATAGACGTGCTTATGAGCCAAAGATCTAAAAGGAAATAGCAAACATATTGACTTATAGAAAAGAGCAGAGAGTATACTGCAGAAGAAATTGGAAAGGTGCTTAATATAGGAAAGACATGGATAGTCTTGTCAAACTGATGTTGAAATTAAAGATATTTCTATTTTCTAAGGAACCTGGTGAGATTTTTGGATGAAGGGCAAATAAACCATATCCTCATAAAAGACAGATGCAGAGATTTTACCTTACTACTGGAATGGAGCCTGATTATTATAAATGAGGATGTACAGACGAAATTTACAAAGGAAGACAGTGCACTTACAACTGGAAGTGCCTCCTGACTGCTAGAAATAGGCTGGATAAATTGCACTGCCTGTACATTTCACTATGAAAAATTCTTAGTTAAGTAAGAGTTCTTATGCACTACTATTTATTTAAATAATGAAATTATTGATTTATATATGTATTTATTGATTTCATATTTGTCAACTGTGTGGATACAGTGGTCCATGGACCCTTTTCAGTCATTACCTAGTACAGCTGCAGGCATATCTCTCTATCTATCTATCTATCTATCTATCTATCTATCTATCTATCTATCTATCTATCTGTCTATCTATCTATCTATCTATCTATCTATCTATCTATCTATCTATCTATCTATCTATCTATCTATCTATCTATCTATCTATCTATCTATATCTATCTTTCTATCTAGCTATATTATGGGTTTATAAAACTTCATCAAGTTTTTGGAAACTCAAAATTCATATGGTCGAGACCATATGACTGAATTTCCAAAAACTCAATATAAAAAAAAATAAATAAACAAATCTATGTTTTTGCAGGGAGGAGGGACAAGCTATCCTGCACCTCCCATGTGGGGGCTGCGCCCCATCCCACCCCACTTGCAAATTATATATACCGACTCTGCGATTGCAGTAAAGTGGGGAAAGTGGTAAATTCTCCAGTTCCAGCTGTGTTGCATTCTATAGAACTGCTTTACAGGGGTTTTACAGACTGTTTGCCATATCACCAGCTGATTATATTTCTTATAAAGTGCTGTCTGAAATGTACAGTTATGGCCTAGCCATTTTGCTGAACTCTATTTTGAAAATCGTTAAATTTTAAAATGTACTGTTATTGAATGTATCTGTTGGTTAGACAGGCATCGAGCTAAAAATGAGATTAAGTCAAGTCTAACAGTGTTTTATTGAAAACAGTGCCAGATTAGAAACAAATAATGCAAATAGCCATTTAACATGACACAGCCAAAATCTACTTACTGCTACAAATGCCAACAAAATATTATGAAGATACCCTGGTTTCTGTGACAGTAGCAAAAATCTAGAATTCTCTTCCACCAGCCCTAGCTTGGAACCTATTCCAGCATCTTTCTGGCTAAATTAACAAGTTATGTTTTAACCACCTGGACCCTCTCATGTAAATAGACCAATGCTTGTCACTACAGACTTTACCAAAACAACATCTTCAGCAACCTTTTCCATATTACTCAAATCGTCTTCTTTTCTCATTGCATCTATCTGGTATTGCTATTTTTATATATAAATATTAACAGTTTATTACACAAGTATATATACATATATATATATATATATATATATATATATATATATGTGTGTGTGTGTGTGTGTGTGTGTGTGTGTGTGTGTGTGTGTGTGTGTGTGTGTGCATGTATATATACACACACACGCATATATGGGCCCTATCAGAAGCTCGAGTTTACAGAAACTTGAGATTTATATGCACAAGACCATATGAACGAATTTCTGAAAAGTTGAATTTCAAAACTCAACAAAAATCTAACATTTTTCTACATTTTAGCAGGCAGGGATACTGCACCCCTCACACCACCTGCACATTATATATACCTAATCCGAGATTGTCCTACAGTGGGGAAAAGTGTAAATTCCCTTATCCTCACTGCACGGCAATCTCTATTCAAAAGCTTAAAGTTTTCAGAAATGCATTCATATGGTTTCCTACTGATGAATTCTGAGTTTCTGATAGGAATCCATGAAGCTATATCTATATCTATCTATATCTATGTATATATGTATTTATATATATGTATATGTATATATATATATATATATATATATATATTTATGGGTCTAAATCATAACATTGAAATTTCATAACATTGAGACCATAACATCAAAAATTCAAAACACTGAAAACCCAAAACATTGAAAACTTAGAACAAATCCAAGATCGCACTACAGTGGAAAAAAGTTAATTTCCTAACCTCAGTGTATGGTGATTGTGATACAGTGAGGTTAGGAAATTAACTTTTTTCCACTGTAGTGCGATCTTGGAGTTGGAATATTTAATTTACAGGGGGGGTGCAAGGGGCTTGCCCCCCCACTGCAGAAATATAGCAGAAAGTGTGTTTGTTAGTTATGTGTCATTATAGGTGGAGAGGATGTTATTTACATATGCATTGTAGTTTTCAGTGTTATGAAGAATACTTTGAATGCTCTGAGTTTTCAATGTTTTGGGTTTTCAATATTTTGGGATTTATATAGTTTGGTCTCGAGAAATTCAACTTTATGAAATTTCAGTGTTATGAAATAGACCTATATGTATATATATATATATATATATATATATATATATATATATATATATATATATATATATATGTGTGTGTGTGTGTGTGTGTGTGTGTGTGTGTGTGTGTGTGTGTGTATTTATGCATATATACATATATATTTTTCCCAGGAATTACATTTTCTGTACTATGTCTTACAAAACATTTACTTATTAATAATTTTAAGTCTGTCAACATTTGTCATTTTAGATGTATATGGTTCCATTCTGTTTATCTTGTTGTTCTATATTTTTGAACTCTGTGACTTGTAAATATATCTATGTGGTCTGAATTTAGCATTTTATTATAAAATGTTTTTCCTGGTAAGCTCACTTGGATCATCCCAGAAAAACTGGAAATAAATAAATAATTGAAAAATGCCCATATACACATAAATACACATACGCATATATAAATAAATAATTGTGCCCTCTGATTTATGAATTATAGTTGTATTATGCTGTGCTGTGCATTGCAAGCAAGCCATGTTTTACACACCAAGTGTCTGTAATGCGCAACAATTGCAAGATATTGATACTAATGACAGAGATATTATACCACGCCTCAACAGGGAAGCAACACTCTTGGCATTCAGAATGATAAAATATGCTGCACTGTCCTCTTTCTTTGAATCAATGTTTGTCTGCTTTGGGTGTATTACCCTACTTCCTGATGCTGTCTTGGTCCAACCACTGTGGTGCAATGCTACAGAAAACTTTGGATTCAGAGTGAGAAATGAAGCCACAGCTAAAACTAAGTTTCCAAACTCAAGGTAGAATGAATCAAGATAACTGAGCAATGAGAAACAGGCAAGGAACTGAATACTTCCCAGTGTTGGGACATTCAGGATAAGCTCCTCACTTTATTACATGGATAGCTTGACAAGTACAGTAATCAATGGTAGGAAATGTGTCCCCTTACCCACTGTCAGAAAGAAAACCTTCTCAAAGGTGGTCCCCGAAAAATAGGCCATAGTCCTGTTCAGACTGAATCATTTCAACAAGACTAAATATAATAAAACACACATGTGCAATATATCTATACACACACACACACACACACACACACACACACACACACACACACACACACACACACACACACACACACACACACACACACACACACACACACACACACACACACACACACACACACACACACACTGATATGCACAGTCTTGAAATAAGTAATCCTGAGACCATGAGTTCAAAAGAAAACAAATACTGAAGATCACCATGTCTAAAAATCTTGAATGACAAATCCACCTGGAAGTGTGAACCAAGGAACAAGTGCTAATGAGGTCATGGATGGGTGTGGCCCAACATGGATACTGCAGGGTAGCTAGCCACAGAGTCTCATCCACATTTTGGTGTTTTGATATAATGGTCTCAGGTTTGTGGAATTCAAGACTCTGGGCTTCAAGATTGTGATAGTAAACTTATATAGAGATACATCTATCTATTTATTTATGTCTGTATCAATCTATCTATATATATCTGTATCTATGCAACTCGGCACGTAAACATCTACTGTCAATCATTAGCGGACCAGAGTTCCACTGTGTCGAACCCTAACCGGGAAAAGCCGAAAAACACAACAACATCTATATCTATTTATATATATATATATATATATATATATATATATATATATATCTACACACACACACACACACACACACACACACACACACACACACACACACACACACACACACAAAACACACATATATGGCAGTCAAGGATTTAAATGAATGATATGTATCCCTATTATTGTATCTGTATCTATATCTTTCCATCTGCATATATATATATATATATATATATATATATATATATATATATATATGTGTGTGCAAACAATGCCAACATCTCTTTGGTCAACACCATTAGTTCGATGCAGACAGGTAGCTGACAGGTGTTTGATATTGACAATCACTGGATAGGGGAATATTACCTTTTCCCAGGGATAGTGTGAACTAAAAGTTAGTATATAGAATTAGCAGGAGGGTTGGGGTGTACATTCCTCACATGTGGGGGTGCAGGGGGGCTTGTCCCCTAAAAAACACTTGCCTTTAGTTTACTCTGCTGTTAAGTGATCTCTGTAACATGCATAAAACATCAATATTTGTTTAATTTTTTTTGTTTTGATGCCAATCTAGGTGTCGGCATTATGTCTGAATGTATGTCTGACACACATATAAGGCAACCATGAATTTAATCAAATGTTGTTTTGGTCAACATTTGTTAGTCAAATAAACAGGTGTGCAAGATTACACAATTCTCGGGATTGGGGAATGTGCATGTTCCTTCATATTGTAGATTCTCAGAGTTAGTACTTCTCTATTTATATATATATATATATATATATATATATATATATATATATATATATATATATATACATATATATATATATCATCAGGGGATAGGGGGTACAGTCGGCAAATCTCCCTGAAAAAAATCAATATTTTTGTGGCTTTTTTGCTTTTGTCATTTTAACTTTGCATGCCGTGAGGTTATTGCTCTTTGCAAACATATTAACATGTCAATGTCTGTGGTCTTTCAATTATAATCAGTAGACACACACTTACATATATGTAATACTTGCATATAAGTTTTCTACAGTGAAATCTCAGAATGAAGTTGTAAGCCACTAGTGGTAAACTCACCATTACTGTGGCACTGCTGTGGCATATTTTTTCATTGGTTATATTTCTCTGAGTAATAAGACAGCAATGTGATTAGTAGTGTGAAGAAACCTTAAAAAAATCTGTTCAAAGTGTTTTACATGCCATGAAATAACAATGGTTACTTAATTTCCATGTTCATTAATGTCTTTAAATGAACCAAAACAGTGTTTTTTGCTATTTTTTGACAGGACTATCTTTTTATTTATTTTTTGAACATGGCTGATGGATCACAATACTTCTTACTGAGTTTAATTTCATATGTACAAGACAGTCCAAATGACTTATATAATGCAAAGAACATAAAAAATGACTTTTACCAATATTTAGTGTCTTTCATAGAATATGTTATTTACTTTACTGTCTAAATATAGAAGGCACACATGATACACAGTTGAAAAATAGAAAAAGGCAATGTGACCGAGCACCTAGACTTATGACATTAGATATCACATTGTATCTGTCACTGAGTACACATGTGGATCTGACTGGACTGCTGAGGAGAATGCAACACACTTAAGACATTGCTTCGTCATTCAGCCTGGTATGGCCAGTCTGTTAATGCTGAATTCAGACCTGTGACTCTTTTGCTGTAGTTATACTGCAATCATTCAATATCTCTGCAGTCTTACTAGTTATAGTTTCAATTCATACTCATGGTAAAGCTGAAGTAATTATTGTTGAGCATTAGTTACATGCCACATGCTTACTACACTTTTAGTGGTTACTTAGCAGCTAAGAACGTGTTAAAAATATTCCACATGTCCATGGAGACGAATTTGTAATACAAATGGCATTTATCATATGAAGCAAATGCTTTAGCCAAAAAATAATGTTCCCCTTCTTACATATTAACATGGACAAGTTTTGAATATGTTGTTTTACTCAAATTACATTTAATTTCATTAGTTCCTGTTCTGTAAATAAAGATAACCAGAGAGAGAACTTCACATAAATAGGAATGATGCATATATTCAAAAAGAGAGTTAAAGTAAGCAGTGTGAATCATTCAAGACTGACACATATAAAACAACTGCGATGTTTAAAATGACTGCAGAGTTTAACACTTGTCATGGAATTAGAATGTTTTAGCAATTCAGTCCAATGTTTCCACTGCTGATCATCTTTGTATAAGTCTTTGATTCATATATTGTGTTCCAGTTTACTAGTCAACTTTTGTTTTTGTAGTAACGTCAGTTTAAAATTTTGAAAAAAATGATTGCAGTCGTTATTTTGAAATGTCATATTTTGCCTCTGGATTTGTATTTATGAAACCTGCAAACTAGTTTTCTAGTGCTAGCTGTTTTATATAGCTATATCTATATTCACCTATTTTCTACATATCATTTGATTTATATATATTTATCTGTGTGTACCTAGATAGATAGACATCCAGATATTTGTTTGATTTAGTTTGTGAGTTTCACGTCAGACAATTATTAATATGCTGTTTAAAGTAAAAGTTGTCTCTTCTGTCTTACATATGCATCACTGGGGCCTTTCAAACTGATACAGTTAAGGTTCTTATAGTGTCAAACCAGACATGAATTGTGCTGACGTGAATATTTACAAAAAGAAATTTGAATGTGATTACCTTATTTTTACATCCTTGTGATATTAATATCTGCAATACTGTGGCCATCTATAACAACGCAAAGTGGTTTAAGACATATTATACAACTGTATATATATATATATATATATATATATATATATATATATATATATATATATACACACACACACACACACACACACACACACACACACACACACACACACATATGTGTGTGTGTGTGTGTATATATATATATATATATATATATATATATATATATATATATGTACATGCATGTGTAAAGTTATGTCTTTGAGTTAAAGGTATGACAGAATTATCAAAAATAATGGTTAAGTAATTTAATTCAAGTAAACAAACACTGGTGATGTCATTACTTTCTAATTAGAAAATGCAAATATATAGGTATGGTTGAATTAATAAAGCTTTATAAGAAATGGTGTAGTGTTTTGTGAAAAATGTAAAAAAAAAAAAAAAAAACAACAGTAATCCTTGTTTCCAAGCTGCAAATGTGAATCTGTTCTGCAGAGATTCATATATTGCTGCTGGAGACAGACAGAACACTTTAAAAATGCATACAAATTCCTTGTAGATGCAGACACATTTCTATGGAAATCTCATTCATTCATGCCTGTCCCGGCAGCAGAATCTAGTCACTGGTGTGTGTGACCATTAATGCTGCATTAACTAAAGCTTCTGGCAGACTGTATTGCCAACTGTTTTGTTTATAATTAGTTGGGAAATTGAAACAGATCACAGGGGAACTTGAAAGAAATTAAAATATATAATAATACTCCCCACACACATATTTAAAAGTGGACATGGCATCTATGAAGAGTAAAATGTTTTCTTTCATCAAACCTCCATATTTAAGTAAATTCTTAGTCAGCTCTGCATTGCTGTTATTTTTTTTATCCTTATTTTAATTTTTATAATAGGATCAACAGATCTGAGAAGCAGCATTTTTTAAACAGATGTAGAACATACAGTAATTGATCAACTAGCGATAACAATTAAGTCACGCGGACTTTTTTATCATCAGATCTGATCAGCAAAAGAAATGCAAATGATGTGTAAAACCTTAATTCTTTTTCTAAGCTTCCTAACTCATTTCCAAAAAGAATGTTCTGTTGTAGTGTTTGTTTACATTACAATAGTTTCATTGTCTATTATACAACAACAAATGAAATGCCAAGAATTTCACTGTAGTGACATGAAACTTATTTGGCGAATTTGAATTTACTTTGCTCTTCCTTTATGCAAAATATCTGCAAATTGACATGTAAGGTTTCCACTGAACAAGAAACAAAGGTGTAAATCTGAAAATGGCTTAACGTTTATTTTATTAAAAGAAAGTATTTCTGCATTTATTTCATCATTGTGAAAAACATAATTTGCCTATGTAATACTTTTTCTTTGTTCCTTTTGCAACTGTCAACGCACTGTATTTTAATTTTAATTTAATTTAATAAAAATACGAACAACAATGTTATTTGTTCTATACATTTCAAGAAACAAATATTTTATTGATTTTCAGCCTCAAATTAATGTGCAATATCATTGTAAATTAATACATTTGAGTTTGCAATTTCAACTGTTAATGTACGCTTTTGATTTGCAACATTTAATATCGATTCAAGAAGTTAGAATGGTCATTCTTGAATCAGAAAAGTAATACAAAGCTAGACCATTACACATTTACCATAAATGCACAATTACAGTAGTAATCACCCTTTCCTTCTCTTTGACAAATTCTGTGTCATGGATTACAATCTGAAAGAAACTTTGATGCATAAAATGCATTTACTTCTGCTATATCTTTTGTTTCTATGAACATTTGCTTTCATATCAAACATGTTTTGACATTTATTTAAATATAGTGAAATTATTTTTAATATGTTGCAGCAGTATATATATAAATATATATATACACACACACACACACACACACACACACACACACACACACACACACACACACACACACACACACACACACACACACACACACACACACACACACACACACACATCTCCCTCTCTCTCTCTCTCTCTCTCTCTATATATATATATAAACCTATAAAACTGCAAGAAAAAAAACAAACAAAGCCAGAGCTTTCACTTTGTGATACCTTATATACAAGCTAAAAAGAAAGACTGTCAAAGACACAAGCACACACACACACACACACACACACACACACACACACACACACACACACACACACACACACACACACACACACACACACACACACACACACACACACAGATACACACCATCATGTGAGTGCGTGTCTCTGACTATGTTCCTTCTAACTTGCCTTGCAACCTGCAAGTGTAGCTTATAATTGGAAAATGTTTGCAGTGAAAAGAAAGTCAACATCTTTGGAAAGCAATGTAGTGCAAAACTGCTGTCTTTTTATACCTTCACCAATCGAATAATTGTGATAATTTTTTATAATGGGAAAATGGGAAAAAAATCGCACCTATCCACCTATCAGCTACTGATTTATAGATATCAAGTAATGAAATGTGGTCGTTTCATACAAATATAAATAATTCTGGAAAAAAGTCATGTTTTTTACTTATGTGTGTCTACATGTTTGGTTGTGAAGGGAAGCTAAACAGAAATCATGTTTTTACTTATAATTGGGGAATTTGAAATGAGATCACATACCTTCATTAGGATATTAAAACACTGTTTTTTGCAGTATTTATGTATATAATCAGTTAGCTCACTGTAATAACTTAGAGGGTTTTTTTAATTAATTTTCCTCACAGGATGATACCTTTACTAGTTTCATTAGGAAACAGCAGAATTGTTTCAATTACTGTAGTCAGGGCGCTGTTTAACACCTCATGAGAAAGGGCAACTTAAACACATAATTCTTCAATTTATTGACAGTGCGATAGTATTAACAGTAGGACATTTAACATAATTGTGTAATAAGCAATTCCATAGTTGAGTGATTTCTGAGCTATTGTTCAGCTAGGTTACTCTGTAGCTAAGTACAGTGAGAAAGCACCAAAACAGCTCACTCAGTAGACTAAACTTCAAGCTCCTGCAACATTATGCGAAATGGCTTGAAACAGGAGGCATCTGCCAACAAGCATCACTACTTCTTCACTCAAGAGAGACAGCAAAGAAAGAAGGAAGGAAAAAAATTCCCCTGATGGATGCCACAATAGCATGTCTTTTATTATCGCCCCGTGTCAAGGCACTGTGTAATGTTCATTGTGCATGCATAGTAAATTACTATTTACCTGCCAGTGCCTTTGATAAGCTAGGCTTCCCCCTCCCTTGTTTCGTCCACACAGCATGCTGCATTCAAACCTCTTTGCCTGTAATTCTTATTATGATGCCTTAGTGGAACGAGAAAGCACACAATTCTGAAGACACTATTCTCTTGGGTTTTAAAAGGCCATTGTTTTTTATTATTTTTTTTTTCTTCTATTCGTTTCTACCCTGCTGTGTTTGAATACTATGGTGGCTTCTCTGTATACAACTCCCTTATTCAAAGGTCTACTTCAGATATATGCAATATTAAAGAGTGCTTATGAATTTTTGACATCTAATTAGTCGCTACCCATTTACTATGTCAGTACTCAGAGGGATTTGGGAGTTGGGTCTTTCTGAAGTGTTACAGAAATGCCCTGTCCTTTTCATGTATTATTCTTTAATGTACAGAGTGATTATTTCTCTGTGATTAATTGATGAAGCTTATTGGCCTATCAAACTTTACAGTATCTGTCAAATTGTAGCTTTATTATATGTTTCATTTTTACTGTCTGCATGGATTTTAATGATTCCTTAACAATTCTAAACACAGATAAATCACTGTGTGTTCCATTTACATGCAAAGTTTCTTGTTATTTATTTTAATGTTTTACTTCTGAATAAATACTTAAAAACTACTACATGTAATGTGTTGTGTGTGTGTGTGTGTGTGTGTGTGTGTGTGTGTGTGTGTGTGTGTGTGTGTGTGTGTGTGTAGACTATAGGTTAACATATAACAAACTAACTGACTAAATAAAATGCATTGTAGCAATTTTCTTTTAAAAAATATATAATGTTATCCCCCTGCTATAGATACTATGGGAGTCCTTCAGAGATATAAAATATAAGACCCAAAAGAGCGGCTTAAAACACAGACTAATAAATAGATAAAACAGTGTGTAGTGTAGTGCTGAATACCGGCAAATATGTAAATTTCCCCACTTACATGTTTAGGTGGTTAAGAACCAAAATGAAATGCACCATTGCCACAAGCCACACAGCCTGGCTCTCAACAATTCTATATTGCAGTAAAATAGAGAACTTTATTAGTGTTAAGTGTTTTTGTCTAAAAAAATCAGGACTTTGTTAGAACCAAGTTGTGACACTGATGCATTTTATTTTGGTTCTTTATTTTTGGCACTGCAAGCTGCTTTGTGTGCCTATCTTTTTAAGATGGGCAGTACAACAGTATGGCTCAGCATTTGCTTTATTATGTTTGCTTGCATTCTGTTTCTTCGGTGCTCATCTGGGTAGAGAAAAATGTCGCAAATCTTTCATAAAATGCTTCTGTGCCATGCATTTGTTCTGGTATTTCTCTCATATTTTTAAGGCTTTAGCTAAGCTATGCACCAGTGATGTGCTGAAAGAAAAATGTTGCCAATGGAATTCCAGGACATTGTGAATCAGAAGCCATGAGGAGTGCTTTATCCCAGAATTCTGAGTTTTGACAAGTGAATTCCAAGTTTCCTGTTACATTTTACTCACTATGGAATACCTGTATACTTTTTACCCCAAAAAGTCTTTATTCATTTTTTTAATAATAACAGTAATACAACATATCAAAAACATAAGTCGACAATACATATATAAAAAAAAACAACCATAAAAGCTAAATACTAAATATATACACTATGTACACTAGAAGTCACTACGTCAGCAAACAATGGAGAGGAATACTTCTTAACATCATTTGAAAGATGAGACATAGTATAAGGGGCTTAGTTTATAAAGAGATAGAGGTAGAAATTCACTCACTTGTTATAGACAGGTATACTAGGGGAAGGATTTAGGTGTATAGACAGGAAAGGAGATAAACTGCTGATAATGCAAGCTTTGCTTAATATGAGTCTGTCTTGCCAGTGTAAGGTCTATCTTTAATTCTCGAGAATTACATCTAGTAGATAACCCCTAATATTTCTGATAGTAATGTTTTTGTTTTGTTGTTGCATAAACTAATTTGTGAGATGAGATATATTTAGTAGCTAGTTTGCTAAAGTCTTCCCAAGTGATTGGAGATGTGACAGTCCAATTTTTTGTGATGTAAAATTTAATAAGGGCACACATTGTGATAAGGATATGTTTTAACATTTTTGGAAGTTAATTTGTGCTGGCATGCAATATAGCTGTCTCCCATGACAGAGTTGTTTTGTCATATCCCATCTTCTCTAATCCTGCTCTTAAAGAGCACCATAGGTTGTGTACCTTGCTACAATTCCACATAACATGGAGAATATCAACTGTTTGGTTTGGGCAGTGTGGGCATATGGGTGAAAATTTGGGATTGAACTTATTTAGCTTTGATGGGGCATAATATACATTGTTATTTATCATAATTTGTGTGTATAGCAGCCTCCTAAAGCGAATAAACTTGACCGTATTTTCAATGGCCAGTCTTTTGCTTTCTTCAATAAGTAATTGTTTTTTCTCTTGCAATAATTTGAGAATAATAGAGAATTCTGGTATTTTATGCTCATTACAAGTTTATATGTCCTAGATATTGTTTTCTCTTTAGTCACAAGATTTTTTAGTATTAGTTTTATTGCAGGTTGACATTAGTTTGTGGAAATTTAGCATTTATAAGATAATGGATTTGGCTAAGAATGATAGTATATATCTTAGGAAGGTTGAGTTTCAATCTTAGTTGTATTATATTGGATTCTTTCCATTTGTAAATTTCCCATATTGTAAGATATTTTATCAGGGGGTAATTTGTTAGATTTAGGGGTTTAATATTTATTAGTAGGTTAGGATTAAGGTGGAGAGGTTGTATAAAGGCAAGAGCATTGAATAGTTGTATTGATCTGAATAATTTTTGAGCAGTTAGGATCATATGCTTAATTAATGGGCGTAAGTTATTTTTGAATAAAGCTTTTTGATTTAGGTTTAGGAAGGGAAGTGATTTGATGTTATATCCAAGGGATATAAGTTGTTCAGACCAGATTTTGGTCCACTGAGGTGTCCAGGTATTAATGTATTTGTCATGGTTTATTATCTGTATTAGTCTGTAAGCAGTAAAGAATACATGTACACTTTGAACAACAGAATTTCTTTAAGTAAAAGTTCTCATTTGCTTTTAATAAATAATTTTTCTAATACAGTGCAGGTAGACAAATATTAACAATTTTGACATAGGAGAACTGTGGAAATCTTATAAAACTGTTTAAGTCAACAATTTCCAGTTAATTTTTGCAGAATTTCTGCATAGCAACACAATGAATAGAGACTCTCTGGTGCTGCACAATATCTGCGCATTTTAGTCCATGGGGAAGAATTCTCTTTCTGTGGAATTCAAGTAAATCGAGCATCAATTTCATGTATACAGCTGTTCAAAAACAAAATAATTTGATGATAGGAAATATATTAAAAAACTGATTAGAACTCCTAATGCTGACATTTCTCATATACTGACTCAGTGTTGCCTAAATTACCAGACAACAAGCAACTTTATTTTGAGAGGAAACAGCTTATTTTTTGTTCTAAGTCTGCTGAAATGATAAATGCATGTTTTTTTTTTTAATTGTGGCAGTCTTAGAACTCACTGTGTACAATGCAGAAGTGCAGTATTACTCTTAAGTAATTTGGCAACTTATTCTCAGGGAATAGTACTTTCATCCCATTGATTATGTTAAATCTATGGGGAAAGGCCCAGTGCTTGATCATTGGCAAAGTGCCCTTCGCATTTCTTGTTTTCTACATTATAAAGGGGAAAGAACTACAACTAACTAACCACATAAACACAAGATTTTCATTTTATAGAGACCAACACCTACTGATTCAAAAACAATATCCCAGAATGATTTCTATTTTTTTTCTGAGTACCTTCATTTTGCTTATTGTCTCAGGTAATCCTAACCAGTTTTGCTATCAGAGAAGATATCTGCTCCACTAGGCAAAGAAAAAAAAATAATAAAAAAAAAAGTGTCAAAGGGATTGACAAATCATTGTTTTGCATCAGTTATGCTTGGCAACTATCAATGCCCATGGCCTCCAATGGCTTCTATAAACAATCATATATGTATGCATATATGGTCAGTAAAAATATAAAAGTTAGAATAGACTGCATAAGCTCAGCAAGAATTTTTTTTCCACGTCCTTAAAATTAACTTAATTTGGGGTTAAAGTTAGGATCAACAGTGCATAGGCTCAGCAAGAATGTTTTTTTCCATGTCCTTAAAATTAACTTAATGTTGGGTTTTACTAGTGATTAGATAAATGTCAAAATTGGGGTACCACACTACCCAAAATATGTGATACTCCCCACTAGATGCTTGCAGTCTTGCCAACTCTCAAAGTCCTTTGAAATGACATGTTCAGTGAGGTATCTAGTAAATGTTGTTGTTGAGGCCAATTGAATAGATAGCTATTTGAATCTTCAAAGGTTACAACTAAAGTTAATCTGAGTCAAGAAGCAGACATGTGATGAAATTGTTCTGCAATGACAGGTTGAATTACAAAGAGTTCACTTTATATCCAGATAATATGTACCCATCCAGTATGACCCTTCAATTAATAGAAATTGAAATATCTAGGTCTTACAGGAAGACACTAAAATCATTCACAATAACAGCTACTTTGCCTGTAGACTGAATCCCTCCACTGTCAAAAAATGGTATGCAGAAATTGTTCCACACATTGGCTCTGTAGTGAAAAAAAAAACAAAAAAAAACTAAAAATGAATTAGAACCAGGGGATAACCATGACAAGCTCTGTGAGGCACCCATATTGAAGCCAAATAAATAAGCAAAGGCAAGTAATGTTTAAGGTACTTTCATATAAAGCCACTCTGCTACAGTTTGCTGTGAGGGAAAGGGTAGTTTGCTTTTTATTTGTTGTATTTTGTATTATTTATAGCCTTTTTCTATTTTGTATACTGTAATTTGTTTACTTTACACTGTAGAAACACAAAATCCACTGGAGTCACCACACGAAGATTCTCACTGGAGATAAAACCTTCTTTATTGAAAATGAACCCACAAGCGCTTTCACGTAGCTATACTATGCTTCTTCAGGTGTAATAAAACATTAAAAATGGCAAGCTTATATACAAAAACCTTTGGCGCTCAAACCATTGAATTAAACAATAATTGATTAATTACTAACACATAATCTTTCCCTCCATAATCTGTTTAAAGCAACAGTACTGAAATGATCTAAAAACAGTATAAAAAACTAAAGCATGATGCCTTTACTAAACAATATTTAACAATATTTAAATAAAACAGCGAAACCTGTCGCTGTGTAACGGCTCGGGCTAGCTAAAACAATTGTCTCACGGTACTGTATAAAGGTACGAGATCATGATCAAAACAAGAAGCAGCATGAAATGGATGTAAACAAACCATATTCCAGTTTACATATACATCTAAAACATACTTCACAACTTATTTTAGGGGCGCTATCTAAACACAGACAAACCCTAAAGCGACGCCACAGAAATGCGGGCATACTCTATAAAAAACTATCCTACAATCAGAACTGATCTAGGATATACATACAGTGCAATACAACGGACAACAGTCCGAATGTGAAGGGCAGCCTACTCACCTATGCTGTTTACAAACACGAAAGACATTCAAACATGCAACTGTTGGCGGATTCTCAAAGGCAACTTTCCGCCAACATAATGCCATAAAATACCATGTTTATCAAGGGTCATTGTTTAATCTAATGCTGAGTGGCCCAAATAGCCAAACTACAGCATCAAGATGAGATACTAAAAAATAAAAAATAAACAACATATAGTTGATGGGAAAACCAGTCCGCCTCCGCAGACATGCGCACATTGTGCAATCCTGTCAGAGAGCCGTTGGGCCAAGCTAGAATACCAAAGTGTGCGCCTGAACTCATCTCTATCCAAGCGGTGATCGCACATTATAGGCTGATGTGCCGCATATATACCAATGATAAAAAATAAAAAATGCAATGATATATATATTATAGAAGTAAAACAATTATACTTTTGGCAAAGACATCTACCACACATGTATTATATCAAAAACAACAAATCGTGAAATTTCCACAGAACGTAAATAAAAACTGGATTAAATGCATGCAGAAACAAGGATCTTCAGACAAAAAAGAGTTGTCGATCTAAATCAGACAATGACCACAACTGTAGGAGCCAGACTATGACATACTAAATAAAGAGAGTGTGACTATTGTACAAATTCATGGTCCTCTGGGGACACATGAACTGTATATCCAAGGCAAATAGAAAAGAATATACAAAAGATCAAGCAGAGAACAATATCTAACTGCAGCACTGACATGGGAAGTGGAGAAATAGCAACAGCGACTGAAATACTTATGTGGCCTAAGAAATATCCAACAAACACAATAAAATCACAAATCACTTTGTGTCAAAATCTTAGGTCATAGCTAAGTTACTAGTAACTTTGAATATAAAAATAAAAAATAAAAAATAATAAAAAATATCCAAGGTGTATGGTCAGGGAAAACATACTGACCTTGGAAAAACCTAATCACTATAATACGTAAAAACATGCTAAATCCAACAAAAAACCCTTATTAGGTATGCCCAAAAATTTTTTTAAAATACTAAGCCATCTGTTGTCAACCCTCATAAATGAACATAAAGGAAAGTAAAAGGCATAGAATGAAACTCAGAACAGATATCTAAAAATACATATCAACATTACAGCTTCCTGTTGTTAAGAACAGGTTTGACAGATACATACTGATTAATACCTGGGTGTAAATGTGCTTTCAATATAAGTATCCATTTGAGTTCCCTAACAGCCAACTGGTTCAGATTATCTCCTTGCCTGTTGTTAATGGCCAATAATTCCAAGACCATAAAGCTGAACCTATGTGTATTATATTCTACTATGTGCTTAGCCAAGGCATTACTTTCATTGCCTTTCTTAATGTTGTAACAATGGTTGTAGACCCTATCACGAAGTCTCCTCTTCGTGAGGCCTACATAAAAGGCTTCACAAGAGTCACATGTTGCTAAATAGATTAAATTCGTGCTGTTACAATCACTATGAAATCTAGGTGTAAAAGTAAAAGATCTATCAGGAAGTGAAAAACAAACATCTTTGGATATGTATGGACACATATGACAACGTCCACAAGGGAAAGTCCCCTGTGGATCACTGGAATGATTACCTAATGAGAAGGTCTGTTCTAGACATAAAGTTTGTTTCAAATTATGGCATGTCTTATAACTAAACCTTGGAAAGTCACCCACAATTTTCCTAGTAAATGGATCAGTGATCAGAACATTCCAATTTCTACTGATGATTTTATTATGATGGACAACATCACTAGTATATTTAGTGACGTAACTCAGTCTATCAGTGAACCTATCATTTCTCATTGTATGAGATAAAGGAATGCTCCCAACGGAAACAAGCTCATCTGTCCTGCCCAATACTTTCAAGATAACTTCATGCTTACATTCATTTACTAACTTAGGGGGATAACCTCTTTGTTTGAACAAGCCTTCCAAGTTACTAAGTTCTAAAAATAGAATGTTCCTATCACTACATATTCTACAGATTCTATACATTTGACTTAAAACTATCCCTTTAAATGTGAACCTAGGGTGCATACTTTCAAAACGTAAGAGTGTGTTCCTCCAAGTAGGTTTTCTATATAAGGAGGTAACAATCCTGTTAGCATTAAATTCCAACTTTAAATCCAAGAAGTGTGCCTGATCTGAAGATATTTCAGCTGTAAACCTTAAAAATGTGGTGGTCATTTCTAAATCTGTGATAAACTTCAGACATTCTGCTTCTGTCCCCTCCCATACAAAGAGGACGTCATCAACAAACCTCTTATACATTCTAACTTTGTTGTAGTCTACATGCTTAAACAGATGGTTCAACTCCCAATTGTGGACTACAAGATTAGCATAACTATTCGCACAGGGGGTGCCCATGGCAACCCCCCATTTTTGCAAATATAGCTGATCCTGAAACAAGAAGACATTATTATCAAGTATCATTTCAAGAAGGCAATTGAT
The DNA here is from genome assembly GCF_019279795.1 of Protopterus annectens. NCBI lineage: Eukaryota > Metazoa > Chordata > Ceratodontiformes > Protopteridae > Protopterus > Protopterus annectens. Next base: position 957,818,728 of record NC_056737.1, read on the forward strand.
CAAGATTTGTCTGTTGCCACTATAACCTGAATTGGTAGCAAGAATCTCTCTGATGGCCTGAAGTCCCAAATCATTGGGAATACTGGTGAAAAGGTTCTTGACATCCATGGTTACTAATAACAGTATTGTTCCCCTCTTGTCTAACTCAAAACCTTTAAGAAACTCAATAAGTTGATATGAGTCTTTCAAAATAACAGGGATATCATCTACCAGAGGTCGTAGTAGCCCTTCTACAAAGGATGAGATAGTGGAAGTTATCCATCGTTCACCAGAGACTATAGGTCTCATTGGTACTGGTTTAATGCCTTTGTGTATTTTAGGTAGACCTTTAATCATAGGAATGGTAGGAAATTCTATTAAGAAGTATTCATATAACTCACAGCTTATCTGGCCACACATCAGGAGGTCATAAAGATTGTCATGCAACATTTTGACAATTTTATTAACCCTTTCTCTGATAATTGTTTCATAGACTTTATCATCTGATAACATGCTATTCATAGTGTCAGAATATTCTGATGAATTCATGATGACCACTGCCCCACCCTTGTTGGCTGGCTTAACTACAATGTGTTCATTATTCTTCAGGGATTGAATAGAGCACTGTTCAGCTTTACTGACATTGAAAAAACAACACCTTTTCTTATTGGACCCAAACCATTCATAAAAATCATTCTCGCACATTTTTAGGAAACTCTCCACATTGTGTGGCAGCATAGGGGTAAAACTACTTTTAACTCTAAAAAAATTTTTTAGAGAGCTAGTACCCAAAACACTGTTATTTTTAAACAAAATCTTCAGTGAGGCATTGCGACAAAATAACCTCAAATCTATTAAGACATCATTCAAAAAATTTTTTTTCCACGTCCTTAAAATTAACTTAATTTGGGGTTAAAGTTAGGATCAACAGTGCATAGGCTCAGCAAGAATGTTTTTTTCCATGTCCTTAAAATTAACTTAATGTTGGGTTTTACTAGTGATCAGATAAATGTCAAAATTGGGGTACCACACTACCCAAAATATGTGATACTCCCCACTAGATGCTTGCAGTCTTGCCAACTCTCAAAGTCCTTTGAAATGACATGTTCAGTGAGGTATCTAGTAAATGTTGTTGTTGAGGCCAATTGAATACATAGCTATTTGAATCTTCAAAGGTTACAACTAAAGTTAATCTGAGTCAAGAAGCAGACATGTGATGAAATCGTTCTGCAATGACAGGTTGAATTACAAAGAGTTCACTTTATATCCAGATAATATGTACCCATCCAGTATGACCCTTCAATTAATAGAAATTGAAATATCTAGGTCTTACAGGAAGACACTAAAATCATTCACAATAACAGCTACTTTGCCTGTAGACTGAATCCCTCCACTGTCAAAAAATGGTATGCAGAAATTGTTCCACACATTGGCTCTGCAGTGAAAAAAAAAACAAAAAAAACTAAAAATGAATTAGAACCAGGGGATAACCATGACAAGCTCTGTGAGGCACCCATATTGAAGCCAAATAAATAAGCAAAGGCAAGTAATGTTTAAGGTACTTTCATATAAAGCCACTCTGCTACAGTTTGCTGTGAGGGAAAGGGTAGTTTGCTTTTTATTTGTTGTATTTTGTATTATTTATTGCCTTTTTCTATTTTGTATACTGTAATTTGTTTACTTTACACTGTGTTTTACTTTTATTCTGCTTTTAACTGCATATTAAAACTTGAAAAGAGACCACAGCTCTGTCTCTTGTGAGTCAAACAGAAATTCCCCTACCCGGTTATTGTTGTATTGTTAAACGCCACTGTCTTTCTAGTTGCCTGCCACTTATGTTAATTTGACCATATATCTCATTTCCTCTTTGCTTTTAATGGCTGGTGTAAGAAAGTACAAAATTATAATTTTGTGAAATCACTCCTCTTCAACTATTTAAATTTATTGGCCATCCTACTGTATTCCATAGTACTTGAATACAAAGGTGACCACCCCCTTTCAATCTATCTTGCTGTTTTAAAAATAGCGACTCTCCACTAAAACTTAACTTTTTAGACAGGTAAAACTACTTTCACATCTAACGCCTCTAGTGCACACTGCAGTGTTTAGGATAAACCATTTTTTTATCTTACCTTTAAGCATCTATTGCAAGAACACCAGTTATTGGAGAACCCACATTCTGCCTCTCAGTAGTCATCTTGGGATTAGTGCTTCTGTTTTTTTCCTGGTTTGAGAAGGAGTGCAGTTACATTATTTCCTGGAGACTGCTGATCACCAGAAAGCTTAATAGCTGCTTTATAGGTAACAGTTTAGAGTCTATGCTTATATTCTGATCCTGGTGAGAGTAGGAGCAGAGTGCATTGATTCCTGACTCTTTCTGGTTGGAGAGTGAGTGTCTGTTCTTAACTTACCTGATTGGTCTGGTCACTGTTTGAGGCATCTACAAGAAAAAGGCTACAAGCCTGCAGACCCTTGCATCATCTGTGACAAGACTGTGGATCACCAAAAAGGCCATGACCTGCTTCTCTTCTTTGGATTGGTGCTAACATTTTGCTTCTGGTGAAAAAGCAAAGGAGTATTGCATCCGAACAGAGTGTAGCTGTGTTGAGACCAGCACTAGTAGTAGCCAGACAGCAGCCATTCATGCGACTCCCCTGTTTTCATTATTCTTGACAAGCTAATTCTTTATTTTTCTGTAAGTACTGCTTGATTTCATTATAATTTCACAATATCTGCTAAATACTTCAGCCTTAAATTTTCAGGGCCTATGTATTAGTTTCCCCTCAAGTGTTTGTCAGTGCTCTGTACAGACTCAGACACCTTGAGTGACATTTCTGCTGATCACCAGAAAGCTTAATAGCTGCTTTATAGGTAACAGTTTAGAGTCTGTGCTTATATTCTGATCCTGGTGAGAGTAGGAGCAGAGTGCATTGATTCCTGACTCGTTCTGGTTGGAGAGTGATGTCTCCCCCCTACTAGTATAATAACACAAGAACCTTAATCTTTTATTTTAAAGACAGTTGATCATGCTTGCTCTGAATAGAAACACCTGTAAACTGCATTCTCTAATATCTGTTAACTGTGTTGTATGCTGTACTTTTTATGCATTTGCATTTCCTTACTGTATGGATATTGTATATGTATTATATCTTTAAAATTATGTAACCCTTACTGTATTGCTTATGGAGCTTTTCTCCCCGGGCCTCCAATGAAAATGGGCACTTTCAGGCCCAGTGGACTTCCCTGGTAATCAAACTGAAAATAAAAATAAATAAATACATTAAAAGGAATATATAAGGAAAAAGCTCCAGTACTTAGTAATAATGACCATCCCTCCTGGCATGTCTAAAGTTCAGTTCTCTGTGCTTTTTCCTATTAACCTGGTGAACTTGGGCATTCTGAGGCAGTGTAGCAACTGTGCACAGGCAACCCTCTCCTCTTACATCCCAACACTCAGACTTGTGAGAGATGCACTTATTTATCCAAATTGGAAGCCATGCACTCTCAAGCCAGGACTGGAATAGCTGGTCAAGAGGAGAAGGTCAACACCTGCACCACATCACATGCAACACATGGCCCTCCAAAACACCCACCATCACAGCTCTCACATAAAAACACAAACTACACACCCACCTTTGTGGAGGCTCTCAATAGAAATCTACCCAAACTGCAGAAACCTCCAAGGCAGAAACGCACTCGACCACCAAAACACAGCAAAAACCACAAGACACATAGCTTACCTACACAGTGTGCCACTCAACCTAAGCCCCTAAGGGAAAACAGCTTGCCCATTACACTAATCATAGGTGACTCGGTAGTGAGGCACACTGATGTCCCACTCACTAGGTTGAATAAGGAGAAGGTTACAGTCATCTGTCAATCAGGTGCCAGAATCCAACACATAACACATGTACTCAGGTCACTCCACAACAAGTACAAGTATGACTCTGTCACTATCCATGTGGGTGTGAATGACCTGAGATACACCTCCCTGGACTACACGAAAAGAGACATGGAGGAGCTGTTGGATTATGCGGCCCAGGCAGGTATGACCCTAGCCCTGAGCAGCATCCTACCGTCACCCAGAATGATACCGCAATACAAGCAGAAAATGATTGACTTCAACAATTGGCTAAGTTTCTGGTGTCATTCTAAGGAGATCCAGTATCTGTCTGCTTGGGATGACTTGATTGACAGACCGCAATGCTTTGCCAGAGATGGTCTGCATCTGTCACCCCTGGGTTTCTGGACATTGGCTAAAGCTCTAGCCACCCCTATAGTGCCTTTTTTAGGCAATGTTCCAAAGACCAAATTACCACCATAACAGCTATAAATAAATGCAATCTGAGGGTCATGCTGCTCAATGCTAGAAGTATAAACCTCAAAATGCACTTGCTCGAAGCACTCCTCAAAATGGAGAGCATCGACATTTGTGCTGTAACAGAGACCTGGTTTAAAGCAGCAGAAAGCACTCCTGCACTACCAGGCTATAACTCATTCCACACCTTTCGGCCCCAGAACATGGACCGAAGCTTCAAAGGCAGTGGTGTCACCATATTCATAAAAGATATACACACCTCCAGACTAGTAGCCCAGCATAACGCATCCGAGATACTTCAGGTACAACTAACACTGGGTAAGATGGTGATTCAGGTTGTAGCCTGCTACAGGTCCCCAATCATGTCCCAAGACTCTCATTCCACATTTCTAAGCACCCTGGAAACTATTAAGGTCCAACCCAACATTCTCATACTAGGTGACTTCAACTACCTCTCTATCAAGTGGGAAAACTACTCATGCACCAATACACTGGCCCAACGCTTCCTGGAATTCATTAATTCCAATGCCCTGGACCAGGTCATTATTACCCCCACTAGAGGAAGCAACATCCTTGACCTGGTTATTATTAACATGGGCAACCATTGCTCTACACCAATAGTCAATTCCTCCCTGATTAGATCTGACTAAAAACTAATCACAATGGAAATCCACATCTCACCTACACCCCTGCAAAGGTAACCACCATAAAAAACTTCTCCAAAGCTGACTTTGAGCTCCTAAAAACAGAAGTGGTTAATTTCACAGCACCCATATCAATGGAAAATAAATCCATGACTGCCGAATCATACACCAGTGCACTGTACGAACACGTACATAAATAAATGGAACTAGCCATACCCAACAGAACCAAAACACTCTCCTCCAAAAAAAGGAAGCCAATCTAGTGGTCCCCTGGCATTAATGAACTGTACAACAGAAGGAAGAAACTGTTGCAGAAAATTGTTGAAGTCACAAGACTGGAAAAACTCCCTTATTAGTCTCAACAAAAAGTTGAGATCCCTCATCATAACCTCTAAAGCCAGCTATGAAGGCAGAATTGTGGCAGACACCAAAAACAACCATAAAGTCTTCTATAGTTATATCAAGAATCTCCACGGCAATACCCAAGTTTGCTCTGAGTTACTGCTCAATGGTACCTCCTATACTGAGCCAACAGATATTGCCAAAATACTGGCTGACAGATTCACTGTCAACTTTACCCCTCTCTCCCCCCCAAAGGATCAATCACAATACCGGAAGAATGCCAGGCACCCAGCATTACTGCAGCATAGGTTAAAGCTGCATTGTCCAAGGCCAAGAATATAGTTTTCATGGGACCTGTCAATATCCCTGCATTTGTTCTACATGAACTACAAAGTGAACTGGCACCACATCAGTGTGCCCTGTTCAATCACAGCCTCACCTCAGGCTTTGTCCTTGCCGAATGGGGCACTGCTACTGTCATCCCTCTCCATAAAGAAGGAACAACTACAGACCCTGGGAATGATCAACCCATTATCCCGACGAGTCTGATATGTAAGGCTACAGAGCGCATCATCATGGATCTCATTAACAAGGATATAGGGAATCTCCAAACTCTAGATTCCATGCAATTTGGTTTTGTGAAAGGTAGATCATGCCTGCTCAACCTGGTTGACTTTTTTGAGTCAGTCACCATAGCTGTGGATGAAGGCAAGGCAGTTCTTACAGCCTACCTCAATCTGGCCAAGGCCTTTGATAACATTCCCCACATAGGAATTATTGATAAACTCACCAAACTAGGCATCAAAACCTATATCACTAGGTGTGTTGCAAACTGTCTCACAGATAGAACCCACAGTGCGAATGTAGTGGACTCTAAGTCATACTGCCAACCAGTCATGAGTGGAGTCCCACAGGGCTCAGTCTTGGGTCCTCTCCTGTTTGGCATCTACTTCTCAGAAGTCCAGGCCAACACAGTGGGACTCAAGTTCACAGACAACTGCAAGCTGGGAGCCATTATTATCTCCCCAAGTGATGTAGACATCCTACAGAAAGGCCTCACTGAGACCAATTACTGGTGTTGAAACCATGGCCTTAAGCTTAATGCCAAAAATGCGTCATCATCCCCTTTAGGAAAAACTCAGTTCCCACTAATTACCACATCGATGGGAGCCCAGTGAACACTAAAGGTATTATTAGAGATCTGGGGACACAGGTTGACAGCAACCTCTCCTTCGACCACCACATTGCAACTGTGGTCAGAAAGTCCTTCTATGTGGCAAATCTCATTACCATTGGTTTTGCAACCAAGAAGAAAGCGGTCATCATCTCTCTCTATGCTTCTCTCATTAGGCCAGTCATCGAGTTTAATGCCCCATTTGGCATGTTCCTCATTAGACACATGCAACAGCTGGAAAGGCCACAAAAGTACCTCACAAAGAGGATTCTAGGCCTTAAACACATGTCCTACAAGGACAGACTCAAAAAACTCCAGCTATTCTCTGTCTCATATTGTCTACTAAGAGGCAATCTCTGCTTGACTTATGAAGCCATGTCTGACCCTGCTCTTTAAGAAATGCTACATCTAAAGAAATTCTAATGCTTCCACACCACATGCTTCAAAGACCTCAACCTCATTACCACAATCAACAGAACATGCTGGAGGGACAGGTTCATAACCCAAAGACTGCCCATGCTCTGGAAAAGACTTCCCATACATGTCAAGCAGAGCACCTCAGTGGACCTCTTCAAGAGAAATCTTGATGAGTGGATTGGAAATAGAAAGTTCACCCCGGGGATCACTCCAGTGGCTCTACTTGATAGAGGCACTGGGAACTAACGTCGGGTGGCAAGATGCCAGGGCATTTCTATGGGCTCGGCTTTTAAAGGCTCCAGGGCCATTAGCCTAGTACTAGTGGTGGCTCCTGCCACTGGATTGCAGGACTGCAGCCCCCCCACCTGTGAAGAAAAGAGAAAAGAAAGTTTAAAAAATAAAATATTTATAATTAATTTATTTCAATTGAAATTTATTGACTGGCCGTGAGTCTGACTGACTTGCAAACTCCTGGAACTCAAACTGCACATGCTCAGCAAGTTGTGTTTTTTTTTTAATTAGTTTCTGTAAATCTGGACTGCTGTAAAAGCAGTCCAGATTAAGGAGAGAAGGCATCAGTGTGATGCTCAGAAGTCTGTGTGGTTTAACCACATAGTAAAGTGGAAGGGGATTGGACTGCCACATCCGCAGTCACGTACGTGATGTGGATGAGAGGATGGCTACTGGTTGGTTCTCGCTCTCTTCCCAAAAAAGAGAGCAAGAAACAATCAGTAGTAACAGCACAGTACATTTGCTACCGTTGCTGAAAAAGTAACTTGACTTGTTTGTTAATGCTTTTTACATTTTTTGCTTTATTTTTATGGAGGATTCCTAATCCTAACTTCATGATTCATTCATCAGACAGACAGGGACGGACAGACATTTTAACTTTAATTTACAGAGGTAGGTGTCTGACAGATGTATATTATGCTTTTCTGTTGAGTGTTGTGTGAGCAGCAGTTTTATCTCGGTCGATACTTGTAACCTTATTCCAGCAAAATGAAAATTTTCAGAGATTTTGTTTCTGGTGACGAGATGTGTTTTCTGATATCTACAAGCTGAAGCTGATGCACAAAGGCATATTATATGAAGTAAAAGGTAAGGATGGTATACATTATGTGGTTATATGTATTCTCCTGTTTAGTGACTGTAGTACATGACAAAAAGAGCTGAGTTTGAAAAACAATTTGGTGTGGTACACCACTCTCGATTTTGGTGTAGCCCCCCCCCCCCATAGATTTAATTTTGTGTAGCTTGTTTACTTAATTGTATTGAGATAGGGCCATTGAGAAGGGACTTTTTTCTTGACTTATTTGACTCTATTTGTTTACTTTTGGTTGAATAGTAGTGGTATTTAATGGTGTATTTACTTTGTGGCAAGTTCTCTAACTTCATTAAAGGGAATCCTTACTTGCTCCAAAGTGAGGCTGTTACATAAAATACCTGTTCAAGCAAAATGCTTCAACACGGCGCATATTACCTAATGCACTGTCGCTCCCTTCTCTCATTTCAGACTTATTGAAGGCTCACTTATGAATCTAATGTAAATATTTTATGTCATACTAGTTTATAATGGATTTGTGTAATCTGAGCTGTTTGTTTTTCTGTCCTTTTGTTTGTGAAATTCTACGTGGTTCGAGCCTGATGCAGTTTAATATGGGTAATGTACTATTTAATCTTCTTCTTCTTCTTCTTCTTCTTTTGGCTTTTCCCGGTTAGGGGTCACCACAGTGGATCACCTGTCTACTCATGATTGGCAGTGAAGTTTTACAGTGTCGAGTTGCCAGCCTGGCGCCCAACCTTCCACAGAAGGCACACACATGCACACAGTCATACCTAGGGCCAATTTATAGTGTCCAATCCACCTGCAGCATGTCTTTGAGATGTGGGAGGAAACCGGAGCACCCGGAGGAAACCCACACAACCACAGGGAGGACATGCAGACTCCGCACAGAAGGCACCCCAGCCAAGGATCGAACCAGAGATCCTCTTGCTGTGAGGGGGCAACGCTAACCGCTGCACCACCGTGGCCGCCCCATTTAATAAGTACCCAATAAAACCGTGCAGTTGTAAAATTAAAAATTCAAACTGCGGAGTTTGGGTTGACTGTCTCAAGTACAGCTGCTTTACTGCAGCAATTAAGTTTATGGGGGGTTGCTACATTTTTTCAAACTGTCACACAAACCTGTTTCATTACATGGTGTATCTATTCCTAACCTGTTGCTAGTAATTTCCTAGATAAGGTGCAAGTATTGAGAGTCATTCCATTATATAATTGTACAGTTTAGTTTTATGTAGTTTGGGCATTCTAAGAACCTGGCAAAGGTTAAAATGTGTAGATACCTAGAGGTGATGAGGAACAGTGTCAAGATGATAGATTAAGATTTAACATGCTAAATTATTTTGGCCCCCTCTGATTTTCCCAGTAAAGGAATTAGGCCCCAGAGAAGAGTAACTGCAGCATAAGTGTATAGATAATTCAGACTTGCTGATATCTACTTGTCTTTGATAATACTGTATGCTTCATTTATTATATTTCTGTCATGAGAAATAGCTCAAGGGCAAATTCTGACTACCCAATACAGTGTAGAGTTTGAGTGACATTATAACTACAGAGGCCTAGCTGCTAAAACTAACTTTGAGCTTTCTTTACAGTAAGCAAGTTTGTTGCATTGCACTGCAAACTGGCCCACTGATTGGGCAGTGGAGTGGCTTAACTCTGGATGTGGAGTATGTCTACATCAACTTTTAACAACTGCTCTCCTTTCCAAGTTAAGGAATACTCTGCCCTGCTTCAAATACGCGGTGTGAAATTTGCTGCCAATACTGCATTGGTTACTTATTGCAGTCTGCCAGAGGTCTTTGCATAATAAGGGCTCCTCTCAGACTTGTCAAGCTTGTGGTAAATGTAGGGTGTGTACCCCAATAAACAAAAACATCAAGTTATTGCCTGGGCAATTTTTTTGTCTAGGCTTGTAAAGGCTCCAGGGCCATTAGCCTAGTACACACCTCTGAAACTATTAACCTATAATGCAATAATGTTTAAAGGTAGATATACTTCTGTTAATCGACCTTACTAATAAAATAAAATGCATGTGTCTACACTGCAGTTTCAAAGCAGTGTAAATTAGAATCAATCAATATGTGCTCTAAATGGACAAAACCAAAATGTTTTAAGGTTTAAGGCATTAAGCTCTTTAGTTTAGTCATCATTAGTTAAGTTTAACATTCCCATTCCTCCACGTAGGTGTCAGTGAATGAGACAAATCCAAAATGATTAGGGACAATTCACTTAGGGACACTTCTAAAATAGTAGTACTATTAATTTTGGATATAGACAGAATGTGGACATGTAAATTAATATACATTCTCCGAAGTGAAAGATCGTTAGCTCCAATTATGGTCATTATTTATTAAGTGCGATTCACTACCTTTTCTCCAAAGTTACCAGTTTTAAAAGGGATTAAGAGGGACAGATCTGACATTTGAGGCAAAATCAGGGATGCCCTTGAAAATCAGGAGCAGTTGGGAAACGGTATATTTGTTCATGTTCAGTACTCATTATGTAACATGTTATCGAGACATAATGGGATCTTTAAACTTCCTTAATCCTTCATTCTTGAGGTTTCAGTTTGTATATTTTTTTTATTTTTCTGATGTTACTCAGTGTGAGTGATCTGTGATATATAGAAAACTGCTGCCAAATAATTTGTCATTAATGTGCACAAGGAAAAAATACCGCACCAGTAACTTTTGGAAAATGTTAATATTGCTGTTCTGTCACATGACATTGTTATTGCAGTTCAAAGACAATTATTTGTGGATTAATGTGTTAACCAGCTAAGTCCACCTGGTATCTTGAGACAGTTCATAAACAACAGTTCATGGTAAACTGGTTTATTCCTGACCTAAGCCTTAAAATGTCTGACTGATCAACGAACCCTTATTAATATTCCACTTGTTTATATTTACTACTGTTTTATATAATTTGTGCTGCAAGTCCTATTAATAAAATAATTCAGTTTTTGCAGAAGGTTAACTAGCTGAAATTTAATTCTTCCATTCTCAATTCCTATTGTGCATTTGTGAACTGAAACTGTTCATATATCTCATGCTTGGGTGAACCCGCATCTAGCTATGGCAGCTTTGTTCATTCTATTTATTGGACACCTGCAGCTGGATGGTGATTGTTTGGGAAATCAAAAACTCTGCCTTCTTTATTAATTGTCTGTTTAACAATTGCTGTGAAGTTTACCCAGCTCCATAGAAGCACTGTAAAATCCCTAGCAGTAACATTCAGTAGTAACTTCAGTCACTGTCCTATTTAACCTGTGTGTGTGTGAGACATAGCAAATTCTCTTGTAATTACTTTTTAAGTTAAACAGTTATTTGATAACTATTTTATGTAAGTAATGTTTTAATATGTTGTCTTAGAAGCTGGTTTTGGTAGCATACACTTTGAAAGGTACTTGTGTCTCTTTGAAACCCATGGCATCCTGAAACTGTTAATGTTTAGTTTATTGCCTATGACTGATTCTTTAGAAAGGCATATATTCCTTTCTCTATGTCTATTTTTTGTGTCTGTGTGTGTAGTGTGTACAGATTTTTGCACCACATTTTTGGTCCATTTTTCATAAAATTGTGGTTTTCTGGCAAATTAGTGGCAAATCATTAAAGTAAGTTAGAAAATAATGACAGAAATTTGAGTTTCAGATTTCATACCCTTCAGAAAATTAATACTAATGCAAGACCTACTACTTTATTAACTTTCTAAGTTTGTAAGAGCAATATTTAAAAATTGTCCTTATTTTTGCACCTTTGTCCCACTTTTATTTATGGCTTTGTCCAGATTTCTTAATCTGAGACTGAGAGTATTACAAATGTGGCAGGGCCATCAACATCAGCCAGAGACATTTCAAATTGTGACATACTTGTTGCATCCCACTCCCCCATGTAGTGACTTTGGATGTGTCCAAGCAAGGCAAAGAGCAGTTATGCAGTGTAAGTGTGCAGAGTATCCCCCCCATCCAAGGTAGGCACAGGTACAGTGGCTTTTCATCTGTCCTCAATTTTGCAGAATGTTCTGGTTTTCTGTCATATTTTTATACTGTTAATTTTATAGGTTCATAGGTTCATAAGTGTGTACTAGGTTAATGGCCTTGGGGCTTTTACAAGCTTATCCATAGGATTACCCTGGCATAGTGCCACCCGATCTTAATTCCTAGTGCCTCTGTTGAGTAGAGCCACTGGAGTTATCCCTGGGGTGAATTTTTTGTTTCCCATCCACTCATCAAGATTTTTCTTGAAACAGGTCAGCGAGGTGCTCTGCTTGACATGTAGCAAGAAGAAAGCTAGCAAGTTAGGCTGGTGCACGGCAAGTGAGCTAGGTAGATGAACAAACAAACTTTATTGTGCATTCAATGTACTACTGGCCAAAGCCTGCTTGACATGTATGGGAAGTCTGTTCTATAGCATGGGCAGTCACTGGGTTATGAACCTGTCCCTCCAGCATGTTCTGTTAATTGTGGTAATGAGGTTGAGGTCTCTGGAGTGTGTGGTGCGGAGGCTTCTTATTATTCAGAAAATGCGTGATGTTGCAGTGCCTGTTGCTCTGTGTTTAAATAGCAATGCCTTAATGACCATCAGGTAAGCTTGTCTGAGATTGTAAGATGCAAGTCAGCTTTTATAAGCATACTGTTAAAGAATTATCAACATTAAAAGCCTTTTTGTTCTTGCAATGCAGAGAATATTTACATAACTAGATAACATATAAGCCTTAGGTATTGAAATGCATATTATATATATGACTTTCGGCTTTTCCTGGTTAGGGTCGCCACAGCAGAACTCTGGTCCACTCATGATTGGCAATAGAATTTTATGGTGCCGAGTTGCCAGCCCGACACCCAACCTTCAAAGAAGGCACGCCCATTCACACTCGCAGCTACCTGCATGCCTTTAACATCACTTGACCATGGGGAGGACATGCAGACTCCACACAGAAGGTGCTCCAGCCAAGAATCGAACGGGAAAACCTCTTGCTGTGAGGCGACAATGCTAACCGCTGCACCAGCACGGCTATATTGAAATACATATGACAGCATTTTTAATAAAGGACAGGATTACAGTATTTTCAGAAGCTCATTACATTTGTTGGAGACTTGCAGTCATGTTTGCAGGCTTTACACATAAACTAAACAGAATGCCAATCTATCATGTGTGGTCCATAACCTGTGCAGTCAAGTCATCCTTTAAGCAATTTATCTTGAGCTTGTTTCTTGTTTGCTTTTCATTTTTTACTTTGATAATGTTTTCTCCATAAAACAAATAGATAGTTGTTGTCAGGCAGCAGGTCTTTTATGGATAAGAAACATTTTTACAAGTGGTGGTATCACAGAGATTGTTACTTTCAGCATGTTATTTGGTACTTTTATAAAGCTGAATATAAATTATAATTAGAACTGCAGTGCAAGGAGAAGTGGTTTGAGTTGAGTGCTGCTTGTTTTTTTATACTTGATTTTGACTGGTATTCCAGTAATGTATTTAAAAAGTAATTTATTTTTTCATGCCTCACAACCTTTTTGTTTCCATCTAGATATTACGTAAGCTGTCATGTAGCCAATGCATTGAAATCTATTTTTTCTTCTCCACTCCATTTTGCTTTGATTGTACTCTCATGATGACAGTTTGGCACCCAGGGCAGCATATTTAATTAAAGTCCCAGTTTTTGTGTTTTTGAGCATAGCTCCGCCTCATTCTAGTTGACCACACCCTTTCCTGTTGGCTCCACCCATTCAGCTATCTCCTGCAGACCCTTTTGAATTGAAGTCACCAGCCGCCACTGCCTAGTACACACCTATGAACCTATGAGCCTATGAACATGCAGGGAAAGTTGAATCCCAGCAGTATTTTAAAAATATATACTGATAGGGATACAGTTCACTGGTTCCTCTGACTGAGTTCTAAATATTTCATTATGCAAAGATTAGCACCTTATCTTTCCTTCCTTTTACAAAACATTGCTGATTTGGATTCATGAGGGGAGGGAGATGTATCCTGTGATGTTTTGCCAAAACCTGCATACAAAGTTGTTATAGATCAGTGCTGCCTTTGCCTTATTCCTTAAGCTGCTTGTTATACTGCATAGTCAGTTTAAGCAACTGTACATCGCTCTGTATAATAAAAAAAGCTAATACTATTACAGAATGCATACAACTATTTTATCTTCTGAAATTGCATAGTACTTCTTCTCTGAATTATTTGTTTGCTGCTCTGCTGTCCTTTTGTATTAATTTAAAATGTATGCTGAGTCACCCGCTGTTCTCTTCTTTTTCTTTCTTTTGCTCATCCTTGAGTAGTGCCTATGTCATATACAATCACTCTCCACTATACCAGAAGATATGAAATACACCACTGTTACCCCCTTCCCTCATTGTGGGAGTTCTGATACAGCACATTTTTAAATCATTAGGTATATCCTCATAGCAGGGCAGCCATGGTGGTGTAGCGGTTAGCATTGCCACCTCACAGCAAAAGGTTCTCTGGTTCAATCCTTGGCTGGGATGCCTTTTGTGCGGAGTCTGTATGTCCTCCCTGTGGTCACATAGGTTTGCTCTGGGTGCTCCAGTTTCATCCCAAATACATGCTGTAGGTGGATTGGATACTCTAAATTGGCCCTAGGCATGAGTGAGTGCATGTGTGTGCCTTCCATGGAAGGTTGGGTGCCAGGCTGGCAACTTGACACCATAAAATTCCACTGCCAATTATGAGCAGACAGGTGATCCATTGTGGTGACCCCTAACTGAGAAAAGCTGAAAGAATAAGGTATATCCTCATAGCATGGACATTTTAACTTGTAGTACCAACTCATTATAGATTTGTAAAGAATAACATGTATTGCAGAAGGTTAATATAATCAGTTGACATTGATTAACTTACTTTATTTTTGATTGGATAATTGGGCTGGTAATGTTTCTCTGCCTTTTATAGCCAGTGTTTTAAATCAGTTGTACTTATTGGCTCAAGCTGTTCAAAGCTGCAGTGAGAGGCCTTCTGCCATTTGCTCTGCTGTGATAAGTGTTTATTTTCAACTGTTTTCTGCACTTCTGTTTTACTGTATTGCTGTGTAATGTGTGTGACTGTTTTTTCCCACCCACCCGCTCAGCTGCTGTGGTGGTCTTAAGTCTTGGTGGCTTTGAGTTGCCCACCTCTAGTATAAAGTTGATAATGGACACTCTCCTACTCACATTACATCAGCTCATTCTACTGTTTATAGTGAGAACTTAGTAAAGTCCCACCCCTTTAGCTTCTGAACCTTGTATTATCTCATTATCTTCTGTCTCTTCACTTTCTACTAAAAAAAAAAAAAAACTGTACCTCTTTCTATTTCATTTTGCTGCTTGTGCTTAAGAGTTCAGCTGCATTTAGTTTGCTGTATTTATTACTGCTTGTTGGTAGCCTCATTAAATTGATGACAGTATATTACTGAAACGTTGCTTTATTTTGCTGTCTGTCTGTTACTGTTGTGATTTGTGAGTTACTGTTTCAAAGCAATCTACTGATTAACTATATTTCATTGCTATCTACTGCAATTTATTATTATTTAACTGCATTTTACTGCATTTCATTTCTGTTTGACTGTATTTTTTCATACCACAAGTTCTATTCTTTTGACGATAAGTGATTAATCTGTGCTTGATTGTGAGTTTTTTCTTACTAAGCTCTTAAGTAGCATAGTCTAGATACAGGTCTGTAGCATCCAGAGCTTCAGCTACATGGTTTTTAACCCTTTTTGAGGTATTCAAGCTACAAGTCTTCCCTTAGTAGCACTTGTGTTATCATCTAGTAGTATTATTCATAGATTTTCATCCCTTTACCCTCTTAGCTCTTTCAGTTTCTGAGAAATAAGGATGGACATTTTCCCATGCCAGTCAGGTCAATTTGGGCATCCTGAGACAGTGTAGCAACTGCCTCATATCTATGGACAACCCTCTACTACTACCACCTAGGAACACAATTTGTGACAGATGCAAATACATCAAGCACCTAGTGTCATTGCTCTCTCCCACACAAAGCAGTATATCTGGCACTGAGAAGGCTGGCAAGATGAACACCACACCTCAAACACCACCTACACAACACACTACCACATATGTGGAGGCCCTGAGCAAAAGCATACCCAAACAAATGAGACCTCCGAGACATAAATGGGCACAAACTCCACTGCCCACCAAACCACACACCACACACAGTCCACACACCTGTGTCTCACAGCCACTAAGGCCTAAACATAAACCCAACATATTAGTCAGAGGACACTCCATTGTGAGACACACAGATGTGCCCCTCACCAGGCTGGTTAAGGACAATGTCACGGTTAGTTGTTTGTCGGGTGCCAAAATCTGCCATATCACCAATGCACTCAAGTCTCTCAACAGGTACTGTTATGACACTGTCATAGTTCATTTTGGAGTGAATGACTTGAGACGTACCTCCCTGGACTATATGAAGAGAGACATGATCGAGCTCACTGGACTATATGAAGAGAGACATGATCGAGCTCACTGGACTATATGAAGAGAGACATGATCGAGCTCACTGGACTATATGAAGAGAGACATGATCGAGCTCACTGAGTATGTGTCCCAGGCAGGTATGTCCCTAGCCTTTAGGAACATTCTACCATCACCCAGAATGGTGCCTCAATACCAACAGAAAATGATTGACTTTAAAAACTGGATTAGTTTGTGGTGTCATTCTAAGGGGATCCAATACCTGACAGCCTGGAATGACATGATTGACAAGCCACAATCCTTTGCCAGAGATGGCCTGCATCAGTCTATTTCGTCAAAACAAATGCCTTGGACCATTTGATTGACACCCCCACAAGAGGTGAAAATATCTTGGACTTGATAATAACCAACATGAGTAAACACTGCAGCATCCCTACAGTGTCATCATCCCTGGTAAGATGCGACCTCAAAGCAGTCACTTTCGAAGTCCCCATTTCCCATGACCCTCCCCCCCAGCTAGGGTCAAACAAAAAAAATTCTCCAAAGCTGCTAACAACCTCCTGAATGAAGGTATAAACAGCTTCACAGCCCTCTCCCCCTCCACTGAAACTGGCACATATGTCCCAACTTACACCAAAGTGTTATATGAGCATTTATATAGCTACATGGAATCAGGAATACCATACAGGATGAAATCATCCTCCTCAAGGAAAAGTAAACCTGTCTGTTGGACATCTATATTAAATAAACTCTATAATAAAAGGAAAGAATTGCTGTCCAATACCAAGAAGGAGCCGCTGTCTGACTGGAAGCAATCTCTCCTTAGACTGAACAAGCAAATAAGAGCACTAGTGAAATCTTCCAAAGCAAACTTCAAGAACAAACTGGCCACATTTACTAAAGACAATCATAAGGCTTTCTTCACATATGTCAGCAATCTCAAGGGAAGTGCCCAGATCTGCTCAGAACTCATGGTCAAGGACACCATATACACAAACTCTGTAGATATAACAAACCTGTTGGCAGACAGGTTCAGTAAACACTTCGCTCCTCTGTCCCCCCATCAGTAAAACAGGACATCCCTAGTACCTGCCGCCCTCCACTTATCTCTAGGGAGCAAGTCATCACTGTCCTCTCAAAGGCAAAAAAATACAGCCTCCACGGGACCCGATAACATCCCAGGCTGCATCCTACATGAACTCAGGCAGGAACTTGCAGCATCATTAGGCACCCTATTCAACCAAAGCCTGAGTACCGGCTCCGTCCCAGCCAAGTAGAGGACAGTTACTGTTATCCCTTTGCACAAAGGTGGAGCATCCACCAATCCAGGAAATGATAGCCCCATCAGCCTTGCTAGCCTGATATGTAAGGCCAAGGCCATGGAGCAGATTATCATGAACCTCATTAACAAGGACAGTGGCAACCTCCAGACACTTGATCCCACACAGTTTGGTTTTGTCAAGGGGAAGTCATGTTACCTGTTAAATTTGGTCGACTTCTTTGAGACACTCACCAAAGCTGTAGATGAGGGGAAGACAGTGCATACCAGCTACCTTGACCTGGCCAAGGCTTTTGATACTATTCACCACTCAGGTATATAAGATAAACTCTCTCAACTAGGCATCAATCCATATGTTACCAAATGAGTAGCAAACTGGCTCACTGATAGAACCCACCTATTCAAAATAGGGGAAGCCACCTTAACTAGTAGACCTGTAACAAGCAGTATACCTTAGGGATCGATCTTGGGGCCTCTACTGTTTGGGATATACTTCTCAAAGGTGCAGGCCGAATCTAGTGGGCTATGGCTGCCAAGTTTGCAGATGACTGCAAGCTGGGTGCTGTCATCAATTCCCCTAGTGATGTGGACATCCTCCAAGAGGGTCTCACCCAAAAAATAACTGGTGCCAGAAACATGGCTCAAACTGAATGCCAAAAAATGCATCATCATCCCTTTTGGTAGAATGATGTCCCCACAAATTTCACATTGATAATAATGCACTAAGCATGCAATCAGTCATGAGGGACTTGGAAATCCAGGTTGATAGCAAACTGACCTTTGATCATCATATTGTCTCCATTGTATGGAAAGCTTTCTACATGGCCCACCTAATTAGTAAGGGTATCTCATCCAGGGACAAGGTGGTCATAATATCCCTGTATTCTTCCCTTTTAAGACCGATTATTGAATACAGTGCCCCTTTCAGCATGTACCTCACAAAGCATATGCAGCAGTTGGAGAAACCAGAGATTCCTCATCCAGAGAATCCAGGGCCTCAAACATCTGCCCTACACAGATAGGCTAAAAGCCCTCTCCCTTTACTTAGTCTCCTAAAGACTCATCAGAGGTGACCTCTGTCTTGCATACAAAGCAATCCCAGACCTCGCCCTGATCGGACTGCTGCATATCCGCAAGTCAAGCTCCACTCGAGTAACCCGTAAGCGAGACCTCAACCTGGTCTGGAAATCAAGAGGACTTATTGGCGGGGCAGATTTGTTCCCAGATACTCCTCCTTTTGTGGAATAGACTCCCTCTTCATGCAACGCAGAGTACCTCATTAAATCTTTATAAGTGCAACCTGGATAACTGGATGGGAAACAGAAAATACACCCCTGGGATTCCACCTATGCCCCTGCTGGAGAGTGGCATAAGGTGCTCACTTGTTGGAAAATGGGCTAAATTCTTGGCTAGGCTTGTAAGGACCTCAGGGCCAATAGCCTAGTAATTTCCTATGATCCTATAATCCAATTATTTACTACTCAGTATAGCAACTGTGTTTTCCTTATCCCTGTGTTTTTTTGTTTTTTTTTTGTGGGGGGGGGGGGTTGGGGGATTTGGTACTTTGTTTATAGGATGACCTGTTGGACCTTTGTAACTGCTATTGGGAATATGTAGGCTAATATTGCTTGCAGACTACACCCATTCCTCCCACTGGCTAGATTATCTAAAACTCTTTTTAGTCTGTACATTACATTTGTACCTTTTACTCAAATGACCTCCCAGGTAAATGTCAATACACGCCATGTTTATGCAGGTTTTATACTGCCACTATGAGGGGGTATGGCTCACAGTTCACATCGCACCTCCACACACTGGCCTCCCCACCCTTTTAATCCTTATAGGGTCTGGACTTCACACACATTCTGTAAGGAATGTTGCCTCTTTAACAGAGCCCACTGAACTATATACTTAACTGCTTCTAGGACTTTTCAGTACTGTAAATAAACATTACTGTAATCTTAGACTCAGTTCATTCATGCAACAACAAAATAACAGCAATAATTTTCTTTTCTGATACTTAAACCATTCAAAGCCGTTAACAACAGTTCATTTTCTTTACTTTTATATCACAGAACATTATCTCCCCACTCATAATAACATCAACATATGCTCATGAATGTTAGGTGAAACACCATTTACAACATCATGGAATTACCTTTCCCCTAAAACAATTACTTACTGCTTTCAAATTCTAAATAACCATCACAATCAACAATCCTTGGGACTATCATCACATTAACATCTCCTAATAAGACTGATATTTTCAACATGCTCTCACTGTTCAATGACTTTTCTATGTTACCCTGTCCTCCCCAGCCCTCCAATACATTCCTTCCTCATCCATCCCGCTCTCTCTTTTACTTAACTTCTTTTTTCCAGTCCCCATAACTACCTATGTTTATCACTTAGTATCAACTTACATAATGCTTCCTCTGTACCTGTCTTACTTTCACACAAGCCCAGAATAAGGCAGTCCAGTAGTACTGTCAGAAACTGATGAACTCCTCACATTACTTATGTTTACAGATCCATCTTGTATGGCAAAATTAATTTCCTACTATTATCTCTCTCTCTCTCTCTCTCTCTCTCTGTCGATCTCTGCACTCATCCTTTGTTAATTTTGATTATTCTTACCACTCAGTTTACTCTTGTTAAATACACATCTTCATTTAATCTATACAAGCAACCTCCAAATACTCTGCCATAACTGCCCCCAGTTTCTGTGTCAGACATATGCCGATACATAAACAAGTACTAGTAGCCATTCTAAACTTACCTTAAGGCCTGCCCTTTTTATTACATCTTTCAAACATATGTTAGGCATCAAAAAGACTTCCCACTCTCTCCCTCCTAAAACTTTCCTTAGATTCACCATATGGGTTAACCAACTTCCAAATATTCTACTGCTCTACAGCTAAGTTGAAACAAATTCAGGATACACCTTTCCCAGGTTCACCTTTTCCAGTAGACTACCAAATTCTTCTAGACTTAAAGCTGCTGTTCTCATGAAGGCAACATATTTAATGCTCTTAAGCATGTATGCACATTCTTATGCACTTAAACACCAGGCATACTAGCCATCACTTAGTCAGAGATAAAATAAGATACACCTAATTTAAGTTCTCCATTTCCCGTGATAAACGTCTTTTTAATGCCAGAACTGTAATTAATATTTGTGGTTTCCCTGTAGTCCTTCTTAAAGGTCACCATAAAATATGCTTCATACAGCACAGTGATACAGTGAGTACCATTGCTGTCTCACAGCAAGAGGTTCTCCTGTTCAATTCTCAGCCATGGCACCTTCTATGTAGAACTTTTACAAAGTGTCAGCCCTTGCTATCAAAGCAAGATCTCAGTATATCACTTAACTCACTTATTAGATCTCACAGCTATTTACAAAACTCATCCTCCAAAAACTGACAGACTCTTTAAGCCTTTAGAAAATCAATTGCAAATTAAGAAACAGCAATTGAGAGAAATTAACCTTTGGAAAACAGATAATTCATTCCACTTGAAAACTTAGCAAAGCAATAAAAAATATATAGGAAAGAACAAAGTCAATGAATTAAAGGTAACATCAATTTAAATGCAAATTAAAGTGAAAAAGTTTTGGGTCTTAGTCAAACAGCAACAACTGGTTGATGTCACTTTACAAATCACTAAAAGATTAAACAGTGTCCATATCATCTGTATCTGCAGCCTATGAAGACTGCCTGAGTTCTTCTTACTGTCACCCACCTCCTCAACAGCCATAAATCCAAATAAGTGGTCTATCTCTGCATCATTTGCTTCTACTCCTTTCAATTTCAGAAGTATTAAATCAAAAGATCTATAGATGTTGTCATTGATAACATCCCTATTAATACATCCACCTGTTCCTATCACCTTTACCTTCGATAGGTTACACCCTGTCATGATTACATCTTTCATGATCTTACACATCTATACAGCATCTAACAAACCAAAGATTTTATGCTAGATCAATGGAAAAATAGAGTTAAATCCATTCCTGTATCTCACAACCCATCTTTGTACCTTCTACCACTAAGGAAATATTTTCAAAATGTAAATGAACCAAGTAATTGAACACATTCAGACCCAGAGTATCCTTTCTTGACATAAACACGGCTTCTAGTCATAGGTACTATGACCACTCTGTGCATCCTTATGAATGTTATATTCCAAAACACAAATACAGATCAGCTTCTTGATTCGTCATTCATTGACCTTGGAAAGGCATTCAACTTTTGTGGCAATGCCTTTTTATTACACTCTCTGCATTTAACACTAATCACATGCCAAGCAACACAATGCATTCCTTACTAACCTGCATTTCAAAATACAAATATTGTCAAGCACTTAATAAAATTATAGTAAGATTAGTTAATTTCTTATAGGATTCCATAGCTAGGTAAAAATTGGGTAATTTGGCTAGACTTAAAATGTTTCACTAGAGATGATAAGCTTGTATTCTGTTATGAACCTATGAAATAAATTGACTCCACAACTGTGTTCTGTAGAGCTCAATGCTATCTCCTATGCTGTTCTTATTTATCAACAAGCATGTTGCCAACTCCCACTATGTCACCATTGTTCTGTATGCTGATGACATCGTTACTTGCAAATCAATCCCCCATATGATTTATTAAAAGTCAAACAGAGACCCGTTAATGGTATGAAACTGTCTAAAACGTTTGCAAACTCATACTAAACTTTAATAAAACTAATGCTATATATTTGTAATCTTCCATAGACTGGTCGAATTACCAAATAAGTTGGCTCTTACCTACACTAAACTAGAAACAATGGAGTTCAACTGCTCAACTATATGACTTCATACTAATCTGAACATTCAAATGTATGTAAAAATTTACAAAAGTAAAGACTCCTCTTCTTGGCTACAAAATGCCTATCACTTTCTTTTCTCAGAAGGTAGAGCTGCCATAGATAAAGGGTAAGTACAGCCCAAATAAGTGTAGGATTACCAGGTACTACAATGGCATCAAAAATAAATCTGATTATACCACAAGCTACCGATAATAATGTATAGCAATGCATTACCCATGCTCTTACTCTCCAAAAAGAGGATCACTGATTGACAGTACTATCAAAATGTCTTCTACTTAAACACAGAACCGCCCACTAATGACCAGAGTAATCTACAATCAGGCAGCCTAAACTCATCCTCTTCCTTGCTGCTAGACATTTAATCCCATATAACTAAGCAGCACATCAGATCTTCTGCTGACACTCGTATTTACCAAAACTGGTCTGAATAACAAGCTGTTCTAACATTAGCAAAGTGTTTTTTTTTTTTAATTCTTGCATTATTGGTGATTAATCTTTAAGACTCTGCAGAGGACAAGGTATTTTGCTTAAAGACATTGTTGTTTAACTTTTGAGAGAATTAAAGTATTGCTGTTGTTCTTCCACTAGCCCCTCCCAGGAATCTAGGTAAAACAGCCAATTGGCTGTTTTCCTTGTCTTACTGCTATTTAACATTCTCTGTTATGCACACTCTCCACTCTATTTTCCTAGGCTACACTGAGCTGCACTACAGTTCTCCTGCTGAGACATGCCTTTGCCACACTTGACCTCATTACAGATCCTTTCTATCACCAGCAAAGTGGAATATTTTATGTATTACTTCTTGTATTATTGTTGCTTATGTCTACAGCCTCTGTACTGTGGAAGGACTTCTGCTTAAACCCAGTGCTGTGAGTACTCCACTAGCCCCCAGGTAGTGCAGTTAATGTGTCTGGTTGCCTTTTAAAGTTTTCTCTTTTGTGCACCTCTGAACTTCATTTCACTGGATATCACTGAGCCATCACAAAGCAAAATGCATGACATATACACATATCCTAATTTCCAAACATTGACTATAGCCCTAGGGTACAAAGGTAGTATGGTTTATTGGGTCTCAAGACGTGGTGATTTTGGGCTGTGCATTATTACCATAAGTTGACCCAAGTTCATACAAATAGATCTAAAAGTCCAAAAGGACAGCATTAGCCTTTAAGACAACAGAGCCTAACCACAGGCATTGTTCCTGTGGAATGGAGAACAGATACAGTTATTCCACTCCACAAAGATGGCCTAGCAGTAGACCTGGGGAATTACAGACCTGTAATCCTGACTAGACTCATCTGTAAAGCCATAGAACGTATCACTATGGATCGCATGAAGGGCAGATCCTGCCTATTAAATCTGGTGGATTTCTTTGAAAGTGTGACCGAGGCCATTGATGAAGGGAAATCTGTGCACACAGCAAACCTCAACTTGGCAAAGGCTTTTGACACAATCCCACATTCAGGCATTACCGATAAACTTAGCAAACTGAATGTAAACCCCTTAATTGTAAAATGGGTTGCCAACTGTTTCACAAATCAGACATGCACTATCAAAGTTGATGACTCCACATCAACCAGCAGACCTGTTAGCAAGTGTCACAGGGGTCAGTGCCCCCTACTGTTTGGCATGTACTTTTCAGAAGTTCAGGTCAAACCTAATGGGTTGTGACTGACCAAGTTTGTAGATGACTGCAAACTGGTGCAATCATTGAATCCCCAAATTACATCAGTATACTCCAGGATGATCTCAAGCAGACCGATGGCTAGTGTATTAGTCATGGTCTCAAACTGAATGCACAGAAATGCATCATCATTCCCTTCGGCAAAAACAATGTCCCTTCGCACTATCAAATCAATAACAATACATTAAGTATCCATGAAGTGGTAAGGGACCTGGGATCACAGGTTGACCATGACCTTAATTTCAGCCACCACGTGTCTCCCACTATAAGGAAAGCTTTCCACATAGTTCACTTGATTAGTAAAGACATCACCTTGAGAGTAAAAGAAGTTATAACCCCTCTATACTCGGCACTTATCCGACCCATAATTGAGTATAATGCCCGATTTGGTATGTACTGTATTTAGCACCTACAGCAAATAGAGAGACCTCAGAGGTTTCTAACAAAGAAGCTCAAGGGCCTCTAGCATGTGACTTACATGGATCAACTAAATTCCCTGTCACTATACTTCATATCATATAGACTTCTTAGGGGAGACTTATTCTTGTCCTACAGAGCAACCCAAGACCCAAACCTAATGAACTTACTGCATATCTGTAAATCATGGGTCTAGGGCCACCCATTCCAGGGGCTTAAATATGGCCTACAACTTAAATAGATAAAAATCCACAAACATTTGCACATGTGGAAAAGGTGCATGGATCAGAATTAAGCACAATCCAAAATCCAGTAAACCAGCAGACAAAAAAGTCATCTTCTTCCAAAAAGCAGAGACAGGGAAAAAAATCAGCAGACTGGTTTTGGCCAATTTGCCTTCATCAGTGTGACACTGTTAGTGACTAGGGCTGCCAGTTCCAGGGACCCTAACATGGTTTGAAACATAAATAGGACATGCTGGAGGGATAGATTTATCTCCCAATAACTGTCTCATCTTTGGAACGGGCTACCAATTCATGTGAAATAGAGTACTTCTATGACACTATTCAAGAGGAACCTGGATGAGTAGATGGGGCATCATAAATTCTTACCAAGGATAGCACTCACAACCCTCCTGGACATGGGCAGTCTTCACTAAATGCAATATTGGGAATTGATTAGTACTTCTATGGTATTACATTGGGTTGAAACGGCTAGGCCTAAAATGACATCCGTGTTGATATCCTAGTAATCTTCTATGATCCTATGATTCTATATAATTGCAGACCTCTTATACAATGACATTGGTAACCTATAATTTCTAGACTTAAACCAGCTTGGGTTTATAAAGGTTAGATCCTACATGTTAAACCTAGTCAATGTTTTTTTGAAAAAGTCACTGTGGCATTGGATGATGACAAATCAGTACACATATCTTACTTGAACCTGGGTAAGAGTTATGATAACATGCCACACTTGAGCATTACAGACAGATTAACCAAGCTAAATATTAACCCATACACAACCATCTAGATAGAAAAATGACTTACAGACAGAAGCCACCAAATTAAAATGGGGGCACATGTTCTATAAAAAGATTTATTACTGGTGAAGTCCCCCTGGACTCTGTGCTAAGGCCACTTTTGTTAAGTATTTACTACTCTGATGTCAAAGCAAATGTCATAGGGCTATGGCTGACCAAGTCGGCAGATGAGTGAAAACTTTTAACTATCAAAAGCTGTACTAATGATACCCAAATGCAACAAGAAGGACTAACATGCTCAAATAAATGGTGGTATGATCAGGTTATAATACTAAATGTTAAAACGTGTAGCATTTTGTCCTTTGGTAAACATGTTTTCAGTATACTTAAGATATAATTTAAACTTCCCTCAAAACTGAAACTGTTATTTGGGTTATGAGCACTTTTCATAGGTTCATACTTGATTACTAGGCTAATGGCACAAGAACTTTTACAAGACTAGCCAATTATATCCAGGATGTGACAATATTATATCTTAATTCGCCAGATATGGGATAAGGTAGTATCAGGTTATAGGTCTTTGGGTGTTAGAGCCCTGACTCATTTTACAGACTCACTCTGTCCATACAGAACATGGCAGCACCCCAGGAGTGAATTTACAGTTCCTCATCCATTTATCCAAATTCTTTTTGAAGAGACTGAGGGACGGACATTGTATTACAACAATGGAAAATTTACTCCACGGATGAGGTAGCCTTTAGGATATGAATCTGTCTCTGCAGTACGTTTTGCTAGAGTCACAAATAAGGTTCAGGTCCATGGAATGTCCGATGCTTTTATAATTTTTCTTGAGAATATGTAACATTCTGATCAGGGCTGGATCAGAGAATGCCTTGTAGGTCAGGCGTAAGTCACCTCACAATAAACGATATGAAATAGAGTAAAGGTATAGGGCCTTTAGTTGGTCTGCATTAGACATGTGTCTTACGATTTGTATTTTTTAGTGAAAAATCTCTGGGTTTACTCCAATTGATGTAAGTGCCTGGTTCGGAACATGCAGAAGGGAGCATTGTATTCAGTCATGGGACTGATGAGGGCCAACTACAGCAGCACTAAGACCTTCTTAGATCGTGATGCCATACCTTCACTTATAAATTGAGCCACACAGAAGGATTTCCTCACTACTGTAGCTACCTGGTGGTCAATGTTTAGGTTACTAGCTATCTGTGTTCCTAGGTCACTCATCACTGGGTCGACTTTTAGGGATGTGCTATCAATATTATAATTTGAACAGATATATCTAATTTACCAAAGGGTATGATTCTCCATTTTTTAGCATTTAGTCTGAGGTCATGGTTTTGGCATGAGTAGGTTGTCATTTTTAGGCATGTTTATAGGATATCAACATCATTTGGGGATTCAATGATTGCTCCCAGTTTACAGTCATCAACAAATCTGGTAAGCCAGAGGCCCCCAACATTGGCATTCACTTGAGGGAAGTATATACCAAATAGGAGGTGTCCCAACACTGAGCCCTGTGGGACACTGTTAGTGACAGGTTTCTTATCAAAAGTGGATTCACCTATCTGGACAGCATGTGTCCTGTCAGTGAGACAGTTGGCTATCCATCTAACAATGAAGTGGTTTATGCCTAACTCAGTATATTTTTCTATGATCCTGGAAGTGGAGGACTGTGTCAAAAGCTTTGGTCAGGTCTAGATAAGCAATGTGTATCATTTTACTCTCATCCACAGCCCTTGTGACTTTCTCGAAGAAGTCCACAGGAGTAAGCAGGCAAGACCTCCCTTTGACAAAGCCAAATTAGATCTGGTTCAATATTTGCAGAGTTCCTATATTGTTACTGATCAGAACCACAATAATTATCTCCATGGTCTTGCAGATAAGAATGAGCAAGGATATAAGTCTGTATTTCTCTGGGCTAGTTGATGGGCCCCCTTTGTACCGAGGGATGACTATTGTATTCCTCCATTCCTCTGGGACAAAGGTCATCTGGAGGCTGTTGTTAAAGAGGATTTCTAGTGGCCCTGATAAATTCTCTTTTAAGCTATTTAAGAATGTTGTCAGGACCCATGGCGGCTGTGTTTTTGGCTTTAGTGAGCCATTAATGACCTGTCCTCTCATAATGACCTGTAGGGGTATGGTTGTGGGTATTTCTTCAGGTGTGGTAGGAGGTGATGGGGAGGGAATTTGAGCTGAACTTGTTGGTCAGCAGGTTTGCTATAGTTTCAGGCTGGGTGTAAGTGTTGCCATTCATGATTAAATTTGTAAATTGCTAAGCATTTCCCCTGAGATTATGAACATAATTTTAAAAAGCCTTATGGTTATCTTTAAGCTGGGAGGCTATCTTTGCTCATAGTTTGCTTTATCAGATATGGCCAGCTGTCTGATTTGTTTGTTGACACTGATAAGTGCTTTTTGAAATGTTTTGCCTCCTTCTTCTTTGCTTTGGAGAGGATTTTTCCCTTTGTTGAATAGTCTATTTATGCTAAGATCCACTAGGTTGGTTTATTTTTGCCAATAATCTTAGATTTGACTTGGACAGGTTGCCTCCTCCATGTAGGCATGAATGTGGTTGTACAGTGCTTTTTTAGAGCTCATTGTAGGCCTCGGTGTCATCCAGGTTTGGAGGAACTTGGAAGTTTAATAAGCTGTCACTTAGGTTAAGGTAATTGGCCTTAGCAAAGTTCTTAACAGGTTTGGAGTTTGATGGGGGATCTAAGTTAGTTTTAATACTAAAAGAGATAATTTTGTAGCTATATCTTACCAGGGAGGAGTTAATGCATGGGAGAAAGCAGCATCCCCCTATGTCTGTGAGTACTAGGTCTAGGATATTTGTACCTCTAGCTGGGAAGCAAACTAGTTGCTCCAGGGTGTTTGCATTGGCAAAGTCCAAAAACCTATGAGCAAGTGAATTATGGGCTGTATAAGTCTCCCAGTTTATGGAGGGTAGCTGAAGTTAACCATACATATGCTGTTAGGCTGAATGTTAAGAGATTCCAGTAGGTTTTGGTAGGAGGTATGGTTTTCTATACTTATGTTAGGGGGTCTATAGCTAGCAGGAATGTGATAGGGGGTCTCAGCTATGGTTAGTTGTGCATGCAGCAGCTCAAGCAAGTCATTTTGTTGGACCGGTCTAGTAGTGTACTTGTCCTTTATGAACACTGAGACATCTCTTCCCTTTGTTTTATCCTGACTGAGAGGGATCAAAATGTATGAAAGGCTTTGTAGCCTTTAATAGCTGGGGTGCATTCCCTGGTTCTGACAAATGTTTCCATGACTGCACATATGTCTGTGTTCTCCAGAGCAAGGAGTGCTTCCAGGGACTGCAACTCTTTTTATTTAAACTCCTAGTGTTGATCAGTAGTACTTTTAGGTAGTCATGAGTGATTTTTCTTATGGTCGAGGGTTTAATAACATGGCACTACCTAAAAAGGCACTATGAGGATATAGAAAGTTTTTGCCAGTATCTGGGAGACAATTGGTGACAAGTGCCAAACATCTTTGTCAAAGCACTCACCAGGCTTGCAGATATTGGATTACCTTGTTGTGGCACCAGAAACTAAGCTAATCATTGAAGTTAATCATCACTGGTGAAAGTAGGATTCTAATCAAGGCTAGATTCATACCCACCTGGTGCACATATTCAGAGAGCTACATCATGTTTCTCTTCATACAGTCCAGTGAGGTGTGTCTTAGGTCGTTTATATCTACATGGACAATGACCATATCATACTGGTACTTGTGGTTTCAAAACCTAACTGCATGCATGACCTGGTGGACCTGACCCCATAAAAACAGGTCATTCTGATTTCTTTGTTTAGCCTGTTAAGGGGGACATCAACATGTCTTAAAAAGGAATCCAAAATAACTACAATATTTGACTGTGTGAATTTTGCCTTATGGGCTTGGAAATAGGGTTACTATGATTTTCATAGTTATGTGTTGTGTGAAGTGCTTGTTTTTGAGTGTGCTTGGTGCCACTGAGAGATACTTTTAGGAGGTCTTGGAGGTTTGGGTAGATTACATGTAAGTGCTTCCACATATGTGGGTCTATGTGTTTGTCCTTAGTGTTGGTAGTGAGTGTTCTGGGTCTAGCACTAACAACCTGGTTTGCATTTTCCATGTGAGTGAGTGGGTGTGTGTTTGTGTGTGTGTGTGTGTGTGTGTGTGTGTGTGTGTGTGTGTGTGTGTGTGTGTGTGTGTGTGTGTGTGTGTGTGTGTGTGTGTGTGTGTATGTGTGTGTGTGTGTGTGTGTGTGTGTGTGTGTGTGTGTGTGTGTGTGTAAAACACTGACAACCTTGTTCGCATCTTTTGTGCGTGTGTGAGAGAGCCTTGCCTCCAATATCATTGTATATCCACATCTTTCTTACACTGTGTTTGGTCTAAAATTAAATGGTTGTCAGTGAATATGAGGTAGTTACTACACTGCCTTAGGATGCCCATATCCACCATATCAGAAAGAGAAATGACAGGGAAGTGCATATCCGTTATATCAGATTTTTAGTAGATGGGAAGAAGTAGGGGAGAGTCACTTAAAGGTCTAATTGAGAGTGTTTAGTAGTATACTGTTAGATGTGCTATAGTGATGCTGCACTCTGCACAAACTGAAAGCTCTTTGAGCAGCTATGAACATTGGGAAACTATGGAGAGCATTTCCTTTTCAGGCTTTTAAACTGGAGGGGTTTGTTTTTATACAAGGAACTGGTAAGTGTGTTTGCTTTTATACAAGCAAAATGAAAGACTTTTACACAGTTAAGCCCTCAGGCCAATCAGATGAAAATGCAATAAGCCTTCCACCAGCAGTTCCTAACTTGGATGGCTTGAATCCACCCTGTGGTCCCACCAGAGTGCAGAATAAAATCCTCTTAATGTAAACCACACTGGTTTTGAGATCAAGTGCAGTAGCAGATGATTTAGAGTAAAAGTCAGAAGTTAGGAATCCTTTGAAATAAGTTCACAAACCTTGAGAAATATTCCAAAATGCAGAAAAAAGTGTGCAAAAGTAGGAGAATTTCTACAAACACAGAGAAACTTTGCAAAACTTAGAATATTTTGGCAAACTCAGAACAGTTAGGGCAGCTTATGCACTATCAGAGGAGATCAGAAAACATCAGAATTTTAAAAAGTGCAGGCTGAAAAACAGTGATAAATTCAACAAAATCAATAAATGTAGCACAGAACTGTTAAACAGCACAATAGCACTGAATGCAAAAGAAAAATACTTAAATCAGCTTTGTATGTCAAGAGATTGTTTTACAAGCAGTCCAAGGTCTTGCACTCACAGATATCCAAGCCAGTCACAGGAAAGCTCAGAATAAATAAGCACAGTCTCATAAAAATGTTAGACATTTATACCAACTTTATGAAAGTCTTTTACACATTTAAGCACTCAGACCAATTAGATAAACATGCAGTAAGCCTTCCAATAGCAGTTCCCAATTGGGCTGGGTGGAATCAACCCTCTGCTCCGACCAGAGTGCAGAACAAAACCCTTTTAACATAAAAATGTACTGGTTTTGAGGTCAAGTGCAGTAACAAATGCTTTACAACAAAAGGAAGAACTCCTGCAGTATCAGGAGTTCTTAGAAATAAGTTCACAAACCCTAAGAAATGTTCCCAAATAGAGAAATACCAGCAGGATGAAAAACTTTTACTCAATTAAGCCCTCGGGTCAAACAGGTAAACACATAATAAGCCTTCCACCAGCAGTTTCCAACTTGGATGGGTTGAATCAACCATTTGATCCCACCAGCATACAGAATAAAACCCTCTTAATGTAAAATGAACTGGTTTGGAGCTCTGCTCCCACCAATGTTCAGAATAAAACCATCTTAATGTAAAATGAAATACTGTAAAATGTGTGCAAACATAGTAAAACTTCTACAAACACAGAAAAACTTTGCAAAACTTAGAAATATTTTGGCAAACTCAGAACAGCTTTTGCAGTATCAGAGGAGGTTATGCAATATCAGAATACTGTTAAAACAATCTCAGGGCAGTACAGTGACAGATGGAGTTACTTTGAAGAATGAAAAACAGGGATAAACTCAACTAAATGAATAAATGCAGCACAGAACTGTTGAATAGCATTGAAATAGAGCAAGCGAAAAAATACTTATATCAGATTTTTAAGTACACAGATGGTTTTAGAACCAATCCAAGGCATTGTAGTCACAGGTGTCCAAATGAGGAGCAGGGAAGCTCTGTTGGACAACCATGTCTCAACTGTGGTTATCTGGCCCCACAGAAGTAGTGTTCTTGGCCTTGAATAGTGTCTTGAGGACTTGTTTTTGGGAATGTTAAGAGGTGTAGGTAAGGGAATGTGATCTGGGAATATGAGAAGGAAGGAAGTGGGGCTAACATTTGAGCTAAGTTTGTCTGCCAGTAGATTGGATATATCTGCTGCGTTTGAGTATGTACTATCATTTACCATTACCACTGGACAGTGTTAGGCATTGTTTTTGATGTTTCTAGTATAGTTAAAGAAAACATTTTCTTATCCTTCATTGCAGTAGCAGTTTTTACCTTGTATCTGGCTTTGGTTGATTTGATCTGTGTCTAATGTTCCTTGTTCAGATTAGCAATAGCATTTTTGGCATCATGAAAGTTAAACTTATTTTTGCATTCAATGAGGTTTCCTCTTTTACTATAGTGTATTTGTGTATTTTATAACTGGGTTCCACCACAAGGGTTAATTTTTAAATTTTGCACTGCATTGTATTTATTTTGAAGAGAGACAGATGTGTCAATACAATTATTTACATAGCCATAGAATCGTAAGTACTGGGGCATTTAAGTTGGAAGGAGATTTGAATTCACTCAGATTATCACAGCATTTTCACAAATTCAGCTTCACATCATCTCTGAATTCTGAGGTATTGGAGGATGCTTCCACCTTCAGTTTTATGGTGAATGTGAATGATTTGTGGTCCAATTTAACCAGGGAGGAAGTTTCACTGGTGGGCAGCAAAGCTCCCCATATGAGTAAGGACCACGCTTAGGAAGTTATCACCCCTTACTGGGGTACAGACTAACTGGTTCAGAGAGCTTTTACTGATGAAGCCCAGAAACCTCTGGGTATATTTATATATGAAGATCTATAAGTCTCCCAGTTGATTGTGAGTAGTTGCATTCATCTAGGAAAATGGTGTTTGGTTTAATGCATGGAAAATCTGTATTAGGAATTATGGGCTAAGGGCAATACGGATTGTGTTGTCCAGTTAGCTATGAGGTGATAAAGGGTTTTGTTGATAGTAAGTTGACTGTGGAGGAATTCCAAGTCATTATCTTGTCTAATGAGTCTAGAGGTGAATATTGACACTACTGACTTTAGTGCCTTCTTCTAGTGTGGTGTGCCTGAACATGTGATAAGCATTGAAACCCTGATGGAAGGTTTTCATTGCCCTTGAACCAGGTCTCCTTGATGATGCATATATCAGTGTTTTCCAGGGTAAGGAGTACTTCTATTGGATAGCATTTTTTGTTAATGCTTCTAGCTTTGAGCATTAATACCAATATGTTATCCTGATTCTGTTTATTTTTTATAGAAGTTATAAGAGACTGTCATTGCCTAAATAAAATTACTCTGCAGGTGTGCAAACATTTTACCAATATACAAAATCCTTGGGAGGGAGCAAGTGCAGGCCATCCCTGGCAAAGCAATTATGACTATATATCATCTCCTCCCAGGCTTTCATATATATATATATATATATATATATATATATATATATATATATATATATATATATATATATATATACTGAACTACCTTTGAATGACACCAGAAGCTAGCCAATAATCTTTTATTCATATTGTGGGATAATTCTTGGTGATTGCAGAATACTGCTCTAGGTTCATACCAACTGACACATATTTTGAGAAGTCTGTCATGTTTCTCTTCATATAATTCTTGGAGATACTTCTCCCACCATTTACACCCATGTGTACTATGGCTCTGCCATATATGTGCATATGGTTCAATGAGCTGAGTCCATGCATGCTGTGGCTAATCCTGGCACATGATAGGCAATTGACTATGACCCTCTCCTTGCATAAACTAGTCAGTGGCACATTGGAGTCTCTCACTCAGATAGTGTGGTGGTTTACCTTATCTTCTCTTCACTTCAGGCAATGTGACTCTTGGATGTATGTTTCATGGTGGAATCTGCTTGTGTTATGTGTGTGTGTGTGTGTGTGTGTGTGTGTGTGTGTGTAAGTTGCTGGAGGTAATTGCTTCATATGTTACACCCAAGAGGCCTCTGTAGTTTAAACAGGTTACTTTTAACAGCCTGGACATATATAGGTCTATGTATTTGGTCTAAGATATGTGTGATTGGTTTAGTGTAGTGATGTGCGGTACTGACAACCTGTTGTTCTAGCAACTACAAATTACCTCTATTATCATTAAATAAGTACATTTCTCACACACTATGAGAGTTTGTTTAAGTAGGTGGTTATCAATAAATGTGAGGCATTTGCTGTAGTATCTCAGCATGTCCTCTTTAACTAAGTTGGCTACAGAAAAGTTGGAAAGTTTATATTCGTTATTCTAGTTGCTTATGGAGATCAATGGGGTGGACGTATTTAAATAGCTAAAAAACAGTGACTTCATAAAATTATATTTTTGTAATTAATGTCAGCAACCTATGAAAGAGGAGAGGAAAATAATGTTACAGTCAAATTAACATAAAGGGCGGGCAGAGAGAGAGAGAAAACAGGTGAGGAAAATAATGTTACAGTCAAATTAACATAAAGGGCGGGCAGAGAGAGAGAGTAAACAGGCGAGGAAAATAATGTTACAGTCAAATTAACATAAAGGGCAGGCAGAGAGAGAGAGAAAACAGGCGAGGAAAATAATGTTACAGTCAAATTAACATAAAGGGCAGGCAGAGAGAGAGAGAAAACAGGCGAGGAAAATAATGTTACAGTCAAATTAACATAAAGGGCGGGCAGAGAGAGAGAGAAAACAGGCGAGGAAAATAATATTACAATCAAATTAACATAAAGGGCGGGCAGAGAGAGAGAAAACAGGCGAGGAAAATAATGTTACAGTCAAATTAACATAAAGGGCAGGGAGAGAGAGAGCAATACAGAGGAAGAAACAGGGTGTGAGGGTGGGGATTTGCAATCGTTTAAGCTCTTGATGATTACTCTGAGACTGGCTCATACATAAGTTGAAGATTTAACAAAAAAGTTCTTGGGCCTCAGTCAACAAAAGCAATTAAATGTAACCCCTCTCCTTCCTTCAAACAGTCAGAATGGATCCTACTCAACCTGGTTATCAATTTCCCTCACAATAGGACAGCCAGAAATTCATTTGAAAACTAAGACCACTTAAAATGCAAAAACAGTGCAGCTATTTACTAGTATTACTAAATAAAGGCTTAAAAAAACATGTAACAGTTTATCCAGATGCATTAGGTTTGGAAACAACAAAAACGTTGATTTAAAATATTAAAATGGTTTAAAATGGAGAAAGCAGATTCAAGCTATTAATTTAGAAAACAAGAAGGAAACAGCTAAAACAGATGCAGACTTTTAAGATGAACTTAAAAAGAAATAATAAGCACTGAGAATTTCCTGCCACATATCTCTCGTGTTAATTTTCTGCCACTTAGCCTCTTGTTAGGTATGTATATTCTTACTGAAGAGGACATTTTATATTATATTCAGCCTACGTTTAATTGGTTTCATGGTATTAAGAAGATTTATGATCATTTAGGAACTTATGGACTAGTGAATAGGAAACCTAGGTGACTTTAACAACTGATGAAGAAAAAAATATGCATTTATACTGTATTATATACTTATAAATGATGGTATTTGGGTGACTGAAAAATATGAAGAGCAAACTACTTTTTATTTATGTCTATGTATGTATATTGGTATTTATTTCTACATGTAATTATTTTGCAGAGATGCTGCTGATTTAAGTAATGTTGCTCCAAAACAAGGACATACAATATGTGATGAAAAAGGACTTAATCACATCTCTCAGCTTCATTGTGTAAAATGTACGTGAGGCAAAAGAGGATAGATTGCATAGTTATAGATGCTACATTGCTTGCAGATAAGCAGGATGCTTGTGATAAAGTGTTTATCAATGGAGTCTGCCAGAAATATATTAACTGATTTTGAACAAGAGGATACTGAGGAAGAAGACGGTGATATTGATTGTGGGACAAATGAAATCAATAAACTTACCAACCACTGAAATTAGGAAATATGCATATTTAAATAAGTATGATGTACTTCCTACTGATCTTTCAGATGCTGAATGCTGTGATGGGCCTTTATTTTTGGGAGCAGATTGAGTTAATAGAAAAAATTAAAACCAATGGTTACAGGCCCATCAAGTTTAAAAATAAAGAAAAAAGAAAAAGGGTAATGTTTCCATACTTTCTGTCAATGCAAATTGTATGAAATGTATGCCAGATGCTTTACTGTTTTGCAGTGGTGTAAAATGCATTAGTGGATATCATTTGGTTAGTAGATGTACGATTTGTACAAGACTGTAGGAGAAGAAAGTGTGTGCAAGCTTGGGGAAGATATATGGTATGGTATATGGGTGTATGTATGTGTTCTGGGATGTCTCTTTTCATAGGTTTATAAAATCATAGGTAGGTACTAGGCTATTGGCCCTAGGGCCTATATAAGGCTAGCCGAAAAGGTACTCTGGCTTTCTCCACCCAAGAAAATTATTTTCCTGTGCCCCTGTCGAGCAAGAGCCACAGAGCTAATCCCCAGGGTGAATTTCCTATTTCCCATCCAATCATCAAGATTTTTCTTGAAGAGTGCTAATGAGGAGCTTTGTTTGATATAGAAACGTAGTTTGTTCCAGAGTATGGGAAGTCTCTGGGACAGGAATCTATCCCTCCAGCATGTTCTGTTTATTGTGGTGACAAGGTTTAGGTCCCTAGAGCGTGTAGCTCGGAGGGATTGGGATTTCTTTAAGTGGAGCATGTCCAACAGCTTTGGGTTTGACATAGCTTTGTATGTTAGGCAGAGGTTGCCTCTGAGTAGGCGATATGCGACCAAGTAAAGTTGGACTTTTTTGAGATGGTCTGCGTAGGACATCTGTTTGAGGTTGGTAATCCTCTTTGTGAGGTATTTCTTCGGCCTTTCCAGTTGTTGTAGATATCTTGTGAGGTACATACCAAAAGGGGCGTTGTACTCTATAATGGGTCTAATGAATGATGAGTAGAGTGGAACAATGACCTCTTTTTTCCTGGATGAGAAACCTGTAGTGATGAGGTGTGCTACGTTGAAGGATTTCCTGACCACTGTGGCGATGGGATTATCAAAGGAGAGATTGCCTATGTTTACAGATAATCAAGACCATGGTATATTTATTGGGTATCCTGGTAGATTGTTAGTCTTAGGTTGTGGGATAAAGAAGAATGTATGATCTTAAAT